>NC_139954.1:44812932-44815432 GCF_963454915.1 Gymnoscopelus microlampas | reverse complement strand
CCCAACGAGGCTAAGCGACCGAGTTGAGTGTGTGTTTGAGTGCAGCCCTGTCAGAGAGTGACAGTCTGGACTGTGTGTGTGTGTGTGCGAGTGTGTGTTTTATGCGCGCGTGCGTGCGGTGAGTGTGTGTGTGTGCGTGTGACGGGGGAAGAGAGCTTGTGAGCTTCTTGTTCGGGTCCCAAGCGGAGGAGCCAAATGTGATTTTCACCTTTGTGAGCTAGTGGGTGCAGATGGCCACAAAACGAGCCATTAGGAAGGGTTTTAAAGCGTGTTCCGCCATCAGGAAGACAGGTTGCTCATGCAATATTCAGGCTAGGAGTGGTTGTTCCCGGGCTTACCATCTGACTGCATGACAAAACTGTCAGCGCGCGTAGGTGAGGATCACGAGCTGCTTGATAATACGCGGCTCACTTGCGTCACCTCCAGTTACAGTATAAAGTGTAAATGTTAACGTGGTGAGAATGGCACCGTTGAGAGTACAGTCAGACAGACAGTCCGACCGCTTCGCACTCTCAGAGGTAAATCAAACACTTCGGCTTATAAGGCTGACATGTCACGATGTATTACAAAGAAAACATAATTCACAAATCCTGAATATTGTTGCTGTCAGGTAGAATCCTCTTATCTCCATATTTTAATTTTTTTTCGTAAATGAAATCCTTACTTTGTCATACTACAGTGTCACATAAAAGTAGCAAAACAAATAGCTAATCTACAAGCTTGCCCTACAAACACGTTGCAATAAGAGGAGTTTTGAGCTCGTACATCGGCTATTTTTGCTATTTTTTTAACCCATTAAGACCTGAGGCCGCTTTAAAAAAAAAATCTAAAATCCTAACAGTTTTTCGGAAAAAAACATAAAAAAATAATTTTCACGATTTTTCAAAAAATAGCAGATCTACAAGCTCATGAGCTTGTAGATCTGCTATTTTTGAATAGCCTAAAGAGATCTAAAAATGACACACAGATGCTTCTCCTGGTCTTAATGGGCTTGAATCCTGAAAAGCCACAGTTTTGGACATTTGAGGTTTCCAACCCAGCAACCCAACTATATGGTACGGTATGCTATGGCATGGTATATTGATTACTATCAATCAAATATACATGAGGTGTTTCATTTTCTCCATAATGTGTAACTGGGCTCTCCCACAAACTCTTTCAAAACAACAGGTGAATGCACAGCTAGGGGACACGATAGCATCACGTGACATCTGCAGTGGGCTATATGCCACCTTCTATGTGCCATCTTCACCGTCAATTCCATCATCTCATCCCTCACAGTGAGCGATTCATCTCTCATCATACAAACAAACTCTACGTGGCTGCAAATAATCTTTGACCACATGAACCACACAGCACGTGGCTATGATGGGCCAACATTCAAGGTGAAAACAGTGAACATTTCAGGGGTTAAAATAGCCGATCTATAAGCTTGTAGATCGGCTATTTTTTGGGAAAGAGATTTTGGTGTAGAGGGGAAACAACGATGCCCGGTAAACAAAGTAGCCCATAGGGGTTTAAGTGGTTAAAAATAACAAGTCAGTGACCGATTATTCTCAAGGCTCACCGGCAGGTCCCTGGACCGCAGGTTGAGAACCTCTGCTCATACGCTGAGGAGAGTAACTATAAAACCCTCTGAGTTCATCATCATCATCATCTCTCTCTTCTTCCTCCTCCTCCTCTCTCTGTTCTGTTCATGTTCCACTGCTGTTGTCACCGCACCACCTGCCAGTGGATTAAGACCCTGTTTCTCTTTTAACTCGCCAAGGGAGCCAACCCAACAACTGTCTCCTCACACCGGACCCCCTTCCTCCCCGCCGCCATCAATTACCACCGCACTGCGGTGGGAGAGACAAGAGAGAAAGAGCTTTGTTGATTTTTTTTTTTTTTTTTTTTACTCTGCTGTGCTGTGCCTCAGACTCAAGAGACACAGAGCGAAAAATAAATCACCTGGGCTAAACGTATGCAAATTCAGATGAATACAAGCAATCAGTGCAAAATTAATTTAGCTGGAGCTGATTAGGGGCATTAATAAATCTATCCACAGCGCTGTGTGTGTGCCTTCCATCTGATATTGCCATATACTCTCCTTCCTGTAAGATTAATTAGGACGCTACAATAACATACGGCACTGCCGGTACAGATTACTGTAAGCTCTTCTTCTTTTTACGTGACGCTGCTAAGCCAAACCTTGAATTGTAATTAAAAATCGCACCCAACTCCTGTTGGCTAGATTTCTTCACTCCGCGTGCCAGTTAGCGTATATACGCACAAGAACATAGTAACACACAGTATGTGAGAGCGAGAGAGTGAGAGAGGAAGAGAGGAGGGAAGGGGAGGGGGGAGAGGTGGGAATGCATGGGGGAGACACACAGAGAGAGAGAGAGAGAGAGAGAGAGAGAGAGAGAGAGAGAGAGAGAGGGAGGGAGAGAGATAGTAGTAGGCATGGAGGGGGCATCTGTGGTCTGGTTTGTGGTAACTACAGTAATACCACTGCCAG
>NC_139954.1:44805432-44807932 GCF_963454915.1 Gymnoscopelus microlampas | reverse complement strand
GACGATTATGGGAAACAATGTTGCAGAAAAGAAACCCTATGCAGAGACTGGACTGGTCTGTTAATGAAAGTGGACATTATAGAGAGAGGGAAAACCGGGTCATGACGAGAAAGCCTCGGCGCGTTAAAGAGCTCCGTTGAGAGAGCCCTGCTATCAGTAATGCTGTGTGACAGTTGGAGCGGCCCAGCCCCTCTCTCACCTCTGGAGGTCGGTAACATTTTTACTGCAACGGTGTGTCGTTGATTACATAAAACACTGCTGCCTTTCCCTGATAAGCCTCTTAGAGATAGATACCAAAACGGACACCGTGTGTGTGCGTGCACGTGTGTGCGTGCGTGTGTGTGTGCGCGTGCGTGCGTGCGTGTGTGAGTGTGAGTGGGTGGTGCGGATATATGTGTGTGCGTGATGTGTGTGTGTGTGTGTGTGTGTGTGTGTGTGTGTGTGTGTGTGTGTGTGTGTGTGTGTGTGTGTGTGTGTGTGTGTGCGTGCGCGTGTGTGTGTCTGTGTGTGTCAGAGTGAAAGAGCCAAGGGGAAGGTCAGAGGTGTGAATCGTACTTTCTTTCCTTGTCTTTTTGTTGCAAAACACAATTAGTCAGCCCTCAAGCTATTTCTGCAGTACGCTGGGGATTCAGTTGCAACTGCCAAGAACTACACTGTGTGTTTTCATGCTTGAGCAGTGTGTGAGCAAGGAAGAAAAAAAAAAAAAAAAAACGTGAGTGGGAACGTGTGTGTGTGTGTGCGTGTGCGTGTGCGTGTGCGTGTGCGTGTGTGTGTGTGTGTGTGTGTGTTTGCACTGTAAAATCCACAGAGTAAATTTATCACTGAGAGTGCACAAATATAACTCAGAAATGTACCCTTACGGGTCCATTTGGTAAAGTTTCTGAGCAACGAATGGATAAATGAACACTGAGGATTTTACTCTGTGTGTGTGTGTGTGTGTGTGCGTGTGTGTGTGCGTGTGTGTGTGTGTGCCTGCGCACGCACGTACGCACGCACGCACGCTATGTTGTGTATTTGTGTGTACAAAAGCAAGGCAGAGTGAAAGAACAAGTGCTATGAAAATGAATAAGAAATCGAGCACACCACAGCAAAGGTAAAAAAATAAATAAAAGAAAAGTTCTCCCTTTTCGAACCTCCCTACGTGTTCTACACGCGTTTCCGAGGCGCGTCAAGCGTCATCTTTCTATGTAAAACGTTCAATTAATCATCAACCGTGGCGGTTGGCAGGGTGGGGGCTGTGTAGGGAGAGTCGGCTACCCCACCCTCAACTTGAAAAGCGTCTCTGTTGAGGTAGAAACCTCATATGTCCGAAACTGTTACTTATCAGGATTCAAATAAAAAAGAATAGCATAAAGTAACAGATCAACAAGCTCGAACCGCGTCGCTTCGCGCCGCGTTTCGAGCTTGCGGATCTGCTAGCTTTGATGCGTTTGTGTGACGCTGTAGTATGATCAAGTAGGTCGTTAATTTACGGGGGGAAAAAAAACACAAGAAAAGTTTGAATATTGGAGATAGGAGGTCTCTGGCCGACAGCGACGGAAATCTAGGTTATACCTAAGAGAAATCAGCCTTAACTCCAGTTGAGCTGAATAATGGATACGTGCGCTTACACTTTTGGCAATGATGAGGCGTTTTCAGGCTTTACGGCCCAGCAGCCTCTCTGGAGGGACGGGGAAAAAAGGCCTACTTCCAAAATGGCTGAATTATTCATCTTCCCAGGTGGAACGTGCGGGACTCAGATTGTATTCGCTCCCCTTCTTTACAAAAGGAAGCAAAGGATTCTCATTATTAAATCCCCGCGAATGAGTACCTTCCTCCTTCCCCCCCAATAAGCACTGTTAAAGAGAGAGAGGGGAAAAAAATACAAAAACACAAAAACCTAGATTCCTCTTGAGCTCTGCTATGCTATGCTATGCTAGGCTGCTTGGAATTTCGAGTTTTTCCTACATGGAGACCCCCCCGGAGTGACGAACAAGAACTTTGTGCGAGTCTTTCATGAGGTTATAGCGGCAAATAATTCATGATCGCAGGTGTTTTAACTCGCCTTCTTAACCCATTCAAACCTGGAACGCATCTGTGTCACTTCAGATGTCTTTGGCTATTCAAAAATAGCAGATATACAAGCTCATAGCGCGGCACCGAGTGCCGCGCTACCAGCTTGTAGATCTGCTATTTTTGAAAAATCTTGAAAAAAAAAATGTTTTCGATTTTCTTCCAAAAACTTGTTAGGATTTTGATTTTTTTTTTTTTTTTTTTGTAAGAATCGTCTCAGGTCTTAAGGGGTTAAGAAGCATTCATCTAACTTTTATCCTTCGTGGCATCCGCCAGCCGGAGCTAAGTGGCCTAGCTCCCCTCTTCCCACCTCAATTCTCATTTTACACCTTCTTCTTTGTCTCCATCCTCCATGCTAGCCTTCCTTGGCTTTCTGGCGGGTCCCGGTGTTTTTTTACGGGTCCCGGCAGGGCTGTAATCGTCAGCAGGGCCTAAATAACGTGAAACC
>NC_139954.1:44790432-44800432 GCF_963454915.1 Gymnoscopelus microlampas | reverse complement strand
CTCCACCCCTGCGTGACTCTGACGCGCGTCAACACCCAGACGAGATCGAGGTGACAATTGGGGACGAGTCACCTGTCCCTCACAGCGCTTGTGTCCACTTTGGGAAGCGTGTCGGGGGAGGAAGGGGAAATTGTTCACACACACGAGGACGAGCCGGGCGACCCATGTGCCACATGACTGACTGATTCAAACCTTCCTACCTCGATCCGCCTGTCACTTTGGCAGAACGTCACGCCGATGCCGGCGAAAGGTGTGACACTGGGAGTAAGTCTACGGATTTAGACGTGGGGGGGGGGGGGTGGGATATAAAAAGAAAATGAGCCATAATTGACTCACAGACTACATGCGGTATTATAATCATGTACATGGGGGTGAGTATATAGTACGTGAAGGCTTTCATTAAAAAATGATATACGTTTAACAAAAATGATAGCAAACCTTTGAAGATGACATGTTTTTTTTTACTGTAAAAAAGAATAGTGAGTCATTTAAGAGTTGAAGAAAACTATAGAACCTACAAGTACTGAATGGATGCTCTGTATGTTAGAAACACTGAATTCTGCTTCAGAACAATAACAAACAAGGACAGTTTAAAGCCTAGCCTTTACAGAATATACTTTGTTCGCTCGGCAAAAATGAATAGATCTACAAGCCTAACGATGTGTGGCGTTGTAAGCTTATGCCTATCGTTCTGCTTGCTGTGTTCTAGAACAGTGGTTCTCAAAGTGGGTCCTTGAGGGGGTTGCAGGGGGTCCCCAGCTAAACTAGCTAACATGGCATTCTAAGCACTTTATCCATTTATATGTTGGCTATTCAAAAATATCAGATCTAATACGAGCTTGTAGGTCTGCTATTTTTGAGAATCTTTGAAAAATATTGAAAATGTTTATATATTTTTTTCTTTTAACACAAATGTTCTCTTCCGGGGGTCACCTGGCACAAAACATTTTCAGATGGGGGGGCGGGGGGGGGTTCTGCGGCCAAATACATTTCATTTTCGGGGTCCTTGACATGAAAATGTTTGAGAACCCCTGTTCTAGAAAGCATGAGGAGAACAAGTCTATCCTGAGGAAGAAAAAAAATAAGAGGGGGGGGGGGGGGGGGGTCGGTCAGGGTTTCCTTCAACACAGCAGGGCCTGGTCATAAACGCTGGTCCTTTTGTTCTGAACACAGTTGGCAGGGGGACTGCAAACAATACAGGCCTCTATAATGCCCTCTCCCAATGGAGGTCCGCAGGACTAACTCCGTCGTCTACACATTCACTCTCAGGCCAAGAAGAGAGAGAGAGAGAGAGAGAGAGAGAGAAAAAAGGGGGTCGTGAACTACTTTAAGCATTAAGCGCTTTATAAAAAAAGAAGGGGAAAAAAAAAACCTTTCGATGTGGAGTCTTGCTAAATGCTACACGGTGTAACTGTATTAGCTGATGTAGCAATGTTTTTAAGAGAAAGTGTCTTTCAAGTGTGGGGGGGGGGGGGGGGGACACGTCTTTCATGTTCAATGTCTCTTTCTTTCCCTCTCCTCTCCGCTCCTCTCCGTATCCATTAGAATTCATTAATGTCCATTCAAATGGTTTTCTTGTGACTGACCTCTTGGAGACAAACAGTGCAATAAATAAAACTAAACAGACAGACAAACAAACAAACAAACCAACCAAGTGTGCTTTGATCGCAGCGGGGGGTAATCCGTGGGCTTCCCTTGAAGTCCTGCATGAGATATTTAGTAACTAAGTACATTTACTCAAGTGCTGTACTTGAGTACATTTGTGAGGTATTTTTTAGCTTTAATGTATCTTCATTGTTCAATACTTTACACTTCTTCTCCACTACATCTCAGAGGCAAACATTATACTGTTTATTCCACTACAATTATTTGACAGCATTAGTTACTACTTACTTTGCCGATTTAGATTAGTAATACAAAACCATTTTTTTCCTTTAGTATATTTTGACACCAATCCTTTTGTGCCTTTACAGTAACATTTAAGTAAAATGTTTAAAACTTCTTTTACTTAAGTAAAACATCTGACTATACTTCTTCCACCACTAGATATACAGTATATACATGGAAATGAGACTGAACACTACCACATACACAGTAAAATCCTCAGTGTTCATTTATAATAATGTTTTAAACTTCAATGAACACCGGCTTGTGTTCCCTTGCGTCAGGGCTGCGAGGGTCGCGTTCCCGATGCTCCCAACCCTGACCTGGCCCTAATTTGCATCCGCCAGCTTGGTCCCTCCCTTGTGTTGTTACAGCTGTGGTCAACCAGTCAGTAGGTAGGTAAGTAGGTAGATTGGTGCGTGTGTGTGTTGTTTGTTTGCGTTTGCGTGTGTGTGTGTGTGTGTGTGTGTGTGTGTGTGTGTGTGTGTGTGTGTGTGTGTGTGTGTGTGTGTGTGAGAGAAAGAGAGAAAGAGAGAGAGAGAGAGAGAGAGAGAGAGAGAGAGAGAGAGAGAGAGTGAGTCTAGGTGTTTGTGTACGTATTTGAGTTGGTAGTGGTGTGTTTGTGCGTATCTTGGGGGCGCACGCGCGCGCGTGTGTGTGTGTGTGTGTGTGTGTGTGTGTGTGTGTGTGTGTGTGTGTGCGTGTGTGTGTGACTTGGAGTTTGGCTGTTAAAAGGCCCAGGGAAGTGACCAGATGATTAGAAGCAGATGCTAGACAGATGGGCCGAGGCGGGTGGCTGCACATAGGTGCGACCGAAATAGAAGCACCCTGTCGCCCATTCCTGACTCATGCCGCCATGGCTCCTCCTTTAGAGCGGGGCGAACTTCACACCCCTGTCTCTCTTCACATGGTCTCCTCCTTGTAGAGAACCGGTAGGAATGTTACCATGGGGTCACACAACTATTTGGGTGGGGTGTGTGTATGTGTGTGTGTGTGTGTGAGCAGGGGAACTTGTTTGTGTGTCCATGTGTCTGTGTGTGTTTGAGTGTACTACAGTGGGTGTGGGTGTGCGTGCGTGCGTGCGCGCGTGTTTATATATGCGTGTTTGCCCACTATGTCCTCGTCCACGCAAAAGAAAAACACAAACCATGAGTGACAACGCGGGGGGTAAATAGGCCAATAAATCGTTCTATTACGAGCAGATTACATCTAACATTCCCCTCCCGCATTCGCTGCCATTCAAAGATGTATCGCTCACTGCCAGAGAGAAAGTGGGGAGGGCTGGGCGGGGAGTGGGGTGGTACGGGTGGGTGGGTGGGTGGGTGGTGGGGGGGGGGATAAACACTTTGAAAACCAAAACCGGCCCCGGCGCAGTCAGCAGAGAGGAGCGGTAGACGGCAGGGCCCAGGCAGGCCACTGGGACGTTTTTAATCCTTTAATAGCAAGCCTTTAGTGTTCCCTCTCTCTAGCCACACTCTAGGTGCACTCCAGAATAAGTGCACCGAGGAACCCCTTTCTTTCCCCGCGTCCCGAGTCCCTCACCCAATTAGCCATTAAGCAAACCGGACTAATTGTTGAATATCATCAGACTATACTCTCTCCTCCACGCCACAAATTTTCTCAAGACCCCCGCCCTCTCCCTTTTCTTTTTTTTTTGTTGATCCCGAGTGTGAGAGAGTGAAGCACGTACTCTCCGATTGCCTTCCAGTCTAAATTAGGGCCTGGAGAGAGGGGGAAAACGAAGGACCTCGCGGGGGGAAAGAGGGTATTGTCGCCGTCGACTCTTTACGTGTCATTGACAAACAATGCTGGAGAGGCTCTGGAGTGGGCCTGACCCGCCGTCGTATCATGATGCACGCTCACGAATGTGCCCGACCCCGCGAGTCGGTCTAACCCACAGCCAGACACATTCCTCCCCCCCCGTCCCGTCCTCCTCCTTCCTACATGCACGGCCGTTTCACCTTTGGGAAGTCGAGCGATGAAAAAAAACTGATACTCGCGAGTCTGTTATAGTTAAAACGTCCTCGTCTCGATAAGCTTTTTTATTCGGTGACAGACAGACAGCTGCCCCGATCGAAGTCTGAGAACACTGTGTCTGTTTCGTTTCTTTCACAGGTCGACTTCCCCTTTTTTTAATCACCACCGCACCTCTAAAATAGCCCTTAGTCATTTCAGAATCTTGAGGCATAGGTGTGTAACTGTCACAGAGCAGTTTAGAATGTCACAATATACGAGTGTGTACTATCTACCCAAGATAGTCAACTGGCACGAAAAAAAACAGCCCACATTACACCAACCTCTTGACTTGTGAATGTTCCCTAGGTCCTACTTCCTCAAATGTCGAAATCACACACACGAACCTGACAGAGCAACATATGCACCTCAACATCAGTGGTGGAAAAAAGTACTCTAATGTTTTACTTAAGTAAAAGTATCAATACTGCAATGTTAGAGGTACTCTGTTACAAGTAAGAGTCCGGAATTAAACATTTTACTTGAGTAAAAGTACAAAAGTATTGGTATCAAAATGTACTTAAAGTACCAAAAGTAAAAGTACTATAATGTTTGAAAATAGCAGATCTACAAGCTCACAATGCGTCGCGATGCGACGCATTGTGAGCTTGTAAATCGGCTATTTTCAAATAGCCTAGGTATAAAATAGGGCTAAAGTGGTTAATGTATGTTTTATAATGTAATAATTTTATATCTGCAAAGTCACTAGTAACTACATTTTTCACATAATTGTAGTGGAGTAAAAGCACAATATTTGCCTCTGTCTGAGATGTAGTGAAGTTTAAGTAAAAGTAGAGACAATTGGAAATACTCCAGTAAAGTAAAAGTACCTAAACATTTGACTTAAGTACAGTATTTGAGTAAATGTACTTAGTTACTTTACACCACCGCCAGTGGCGCGTTGTTCAAACGTTGCACCCGTGCTCCGTGTCAACTGAACTAACATAGGTAAAGGAATAGCCGTGTACACATGCTATATACATAATCTCTATCAAGGCTATAGCTGGGGGGCTCACTACGTTAACCACCTATATAATCTCTCGCTATAATCGCTCCATAATCTCTAAAACCGTACTACTACCGATATAGCGAAGGTTGTTGATTTTAGACGGTCATCACGTGACTTCTTATCGACGGTCTCTCCTGTATACATAGCTGCTTTATAAGTGTGATCTATACGGTCCATGATCATTTAGAATTAATTCTGTTTCATGTCGAATGGTGTTGAATCATTATCAAACTCCCGTAGGAAACGTGGAGGCATCATTAAAAAAAAAAAAGCTCAAAGTTCTATATAATCTCATAGTTCATACCGCCTCCCTGCCTGTGACTCAAAAACACATTTCAGCATGTTTATTGGGACGAATACATTTTCCTCTTCCCAAGCAATAATGAGAGAGAGAGAGAGAGAGAGAGAGAGAGAGAGAGAGAGAGAGAGAGAGCAGAAATATGGTGTTTGGAGACAGTGTTCGCGCAGAGTCTGGGTATTAATGTCTGGAAGCCCCAAAGACCATTAAAGTAAGCAGGGAGAGGAGGAGAAAGCTGCTGGAGTCTTTGCATTCCCCCAGGTGGAGAGGGGATATATTGTTGCTCTGCTTGAAAGCGTTTGCCAGGGCAGGAGACTTTATTAGACTGGTTAAATATTAATTCTACCCCCCCTCTTTCAAAGATGATCAAAATATTGTTTCCGTGTAATTCTGTTTTCAGGGCACCTGTGACTTTCCCTCCCTCCCTCCCTCCCTCCCCCTGAATGAATAATGTGCAGTCGTATGCTCTGTCATTATTGTAATTCAAAGTGTTATCATCATTCCCGCATATAATCTAAAAAGGTTGAGCAATCCCACCTGTAGCGAAAAGAGAAGTGGTTCCGTTCTGAATAGCATAGGAAGTGGCTTTTTTTCTCGAAAAGGGGAAAAAGCCACTTCAGTGGAATGGACAAAGTGCAGGGATGGTACGGGAAAACAGAAACACACTTTGAATTGTTCTTTATTTAGCGTGAGTTCTGAGAAATGGAAGCAGAACCGACACCATGGTGACAAGGTCAACAAAACCCCAAAGAAAACAAAAGTGTCAGCGAAAAATCTCGCAATCAGCAAAGTGTCCCAAGGACACCTCTCTCACTATACGGAAACCACAGAGGCTCTCAGAAAAAGGAGAAGATGTGCTACATGGCTGTCTGTCTGTGTGTGAGTGTGTGTGTGTTGTCATGTTTCTGTTCCTTACCTGATTTCCATGTTACAACGAGGGTTATGGTAACATCGAGGAGAAGGGGCCGCCCGCACCGGAAAGAGAGATATAGAGAAAGGGAGAGAGAGAGAGAGAAAACAAGAATTAGATTTCATTCAGGTTACAGAGACAGTTTTGTATAATTACCATAAAAAGCAGTTGGGATTGATGAGAGGCTCTTTAAACACTTGGCATATGTCCCTTAAAGTCAAATGGCTGTAAATCTTAAATGTTGAGTTATGAGATCATTTGTTTTAAACGTTTTATGTTTTTGTGTGTAAAAAATCCCTCATTAACACATCCACTGCCAGGCCCGTAGTCCTACGGGCCGTTAAATCCAACCGTTAACTGCCGTTCCCGTAGCCCGTAGTCCCGTAGTTTTCCCATGTTAAATCGTGCAGGTGCAGATTCCGGATTTTTTTTGCACTTCCGGTCTCGAAGTGGGCGGACCGGAAACGAAATAATACTGTTTCCGGTTTTTCTCCCGCCTCCGTTTCCTGTCTAGCGGTCAACTTTGGACGCCATTATCTCTGGCTTGTTGTTTTTCTCACCGCATCCACCATTTTAGCGTTTTCCTCTCGTTCTCCAGAATGCAGTGTCGGATCGCCGCACGGTTTTCAGCGTTTTGTTCGGTCGGGTCCCGTGTTTGTGTCGAACCAAATGAACGCGGATTTTAAACGGATTTAGCGGGGCCTATGACGGAATCAAAAAAACAAAAAAGGTAAGAAATTGCTTGGCACTACGATGGACGTTCTGAGATTAGCCGATGGCAGTCAATGTGTTAACGCTGTGACAAAACAACACGGGTTCATGTCTTTACACGTAGATTATTTCAAGGAGCTTATACAATAGCCGACACTGTTGTCACTCATTCAAACCGCCACGTATTATTGTTCTCAACGTTTCCCATAATCTCAGCGTACGGGGTCAGTTATAGGTTAAAGAAAACCCATGGCCAGGTCGTATTTTTGGATAATGCCCTTTGTTTGGGTTGTTGTAGCATTTATAGCCTGAGCTATGCTGTCAATTGACTTGAATGGCGTATGTGAGCGCACGGGTGTGTGTGTGTGTGTGTGTGTGTGTGTGTGTGTGTGTGTGTGTGTGTGTGTGTGTGTGTGTGTGTGTGTGTGTGTGTGTGTGTGTGTGTGTGTGTGTGTGTGTGTGTGTGTGTGTGTGTGTGTGTGTGTGTGTGTGTGTGTGTGTGTGTGTGTGTGTGTGTGTGTGTGTGTGTGTGTGTGTGGGTGGGTGCGTGTGTGTGTGTGTGTGTGTGTGTGTGTGTGTGTGGGAGGGGGGTCTACAGTGGTAGACATATCCAGGTCTTAATGAATTCTCTTCTGGTCTGGTGCACGTATACATAAGTTAGACGGTAATTATTGTCTGGTATCGCTTGGATCAATTTGCATTTAACCCAGATTTTCAGCCCAAAGAGGATTGTGGCGCGTCGATGATCCGACCCGCGCTCACTCAGCCCACATGACACAGAAAGAAAAGGTTGGCGGGAGCCTATCGCTTATCTTTCGTTTCAAATCGACCAAAAAAAAAAAATGTGTGCCTCCCTCGTTCAGTGTTAACTACTTTTAACCTGGTGTCCCCATTTTAAGGGCATGTCGTTATACAGGTGACATTTTTGTTTAAAAAAAAGATTGTGTGACCCTGATCTACAAGCTCGCAACGCGTTGTGAGCTTGTCGATTTCTCGGCTATTTCTGCGATTTGTCGTACAACAAAGTGTATTGTATAGGGCTTAAGTAGTTGAGTCGTGTCTGTCAGGTGGATCAACCTCATTCATGTCCAATGTTACCATTCAGGATTCAAATCCCAAAGTAGCTAAAGTAGCAGATCTACAAGCTCAAAACGCGTCGCTTCGCCGCCGCGTTTTGAGCTTGTCGATCTGCTACTTTAGATACTTACTACTTGCCGTAGTGTGATCAAATAGGGCATTCATTCATGAAAAATTAAAAAAGTTAAATATGGAGATAAGAGGTTATATTAATACCAGTTTCTCCCTTCTCAACCATCAAACACAATCTTCAAAAAAAAAAAAAGAAAAAAAAATAGGAAGAAAAACAAAACCAAAAAAAAACACAGCGGGACTGGGGGTGGGGGGGTCCGTCACCTGCTTCTAACCCCCCCATCCTCCCTTTTCTCTCCTCTTTTTACTCCAGGATGCATTAAGCTCAGCTCATACATCACCATCATCATCTCCCCACACACACACATTACATTTTCTAGGCTGCTATGTGTTGCCAGACACGCAGAACAAAAGGAGGTGCATGCAGCTCCTGAGACATGGTGGAGAGCCTCCAATAGAAGACCCCCCCCCCACCCCCCCCACCCCAACCCCAACCCCCCCCACCCCAACCCCTCCACCACCACCAACAACAACCTCACCCACCCCACCCTCCCCCCCCCCCACCACCGACCCGACCGACCGTCCCCGTCCCCCTCCGGCGGCGGCGGGCACAGGGACAGGGAGGGAGGGGGGCTCTCTGTCCAGTTGGGTCACCTAGTTATATGCACCGGGGCTTCTTTTCCCAGGCTCATTAGATGTGCCTGGAGGAAGGGAGGTACATGGGGGGGGGGAGGGTGGTAGGGTGTCAGGGGGGGGTGGGGGGGGGGGGGGGGGGGGGCCTGGTGGTGTGGTGGGACCATTACTTTCAGGTGAACTGGTTTACATGGGGGTGGACTGGGAGGAGGAGGGGGGGAGGTTAGTGGGCGGTCGGGCGGGCGGGCTGCCACCCCCACTCTCTCTCTCTCTCTGTGTCTCTCTATCTCTCTATAGCTCTATTCAGACATCTACTCTTAGCCGCCACACACACGCACGCACACACACACACACCACACACACACACACACACACACACACACACACACACACACACACACACACACACACACACACACACACACACACACACACACACACACACACACACACACACACACACACACACACACACACACACACACACACACACACACACACACACCCTCCCCCCCGTCCCCCCCTATCTGCCATTAACATGAAGATAGATGACACATATGCAGCAGCTACATAGGCTCCACCTCCTCTCTAACTTGACCTAGCCCCCCATAGTATGGGACGGTATGTATGCCGGAATGACCACCGATTGACCGACTGATGGGATCATCATGAGAGAGTCGAGGGAGAGAGGGGGGGGGGGGGGCATCGATTGACCCCGTTCGGCCATGTTTCCTGTCACAGCAGCCCCCCCCCCCCCCCCCCCACAGCAGTGTCAGTTCATCTGTGAAGCTCATCTGTGTCGGGGAATGAGGATCGACGTTTGTACTTTCAAAATGTTTCCTTGTTTGTTTACGTAAAGATAACGCGGGGGGTTGTCACAACAAGGCCTCCCCCCCCCCCCCCCTGGGTTTTGACAGCCCACCAACCCGCCCCCCCTATATATACCCCCCTACCCCCTATATACCCCCCCCCTCCACCCACGCAGCAGTAAAGATACCCATGCAGGATGCACAGGTTTTCCTACTTTGTTGCGTCACCCCGCCATGTGTCACGCACCGAAAATAGCTCAATCTAAAAAAGAAAACGTGTCATCATCGTATCGATGAGAGTTTGTAGATCGGCTGTTTTTTCCGGTACGCCGTGACGTCAAGTATAAAATCTGCAGGCTTAACCGGTAACGGCATTCAGGAGAACAAGATGAACAGAGAAGAGGACGAAGAAGAAGAGGAAGAAGACGAAGAAGAAAGGGGGGGGGGGGGGGGGGGAGAAAAAAAAAGCACGCACATCAATGACCCCTATTGAATGTGGTCTCCTTTGAGCGAAGGCGCAAACAGCCCCGACGACGAGGGGAGCACAAAGGCGGCCTTTCAAGTTCATCTGGACTGATGTAATA
>NC_139954.1:44783675-44790232 GCF_963454915.1 Gymnoscopelus microlampas | reverse complement strand
CCAAATTTTGTGCCATCCTGGTTGATTAGAAGACACGCAACGCTTGTACGATCATTAAAAATTGACACGAGTCAAAGCACTTGACCCGGGCAGGTCTCTAAACAACGTTTCCCCCGTTAAAACCCTTTCCTTTTCTCTTTTTCATTTGAAGTTTTGTCTTTTCCACAGGTCTCTAAATCAGTGGTTCTCAACCTTTTCAGGACGTGGCCCCCCAAAATAATCATATTTGAACCGGGGACCCTCCATTTTATTTGACTCGGTTCCACAAATACATATTGTGAAAATAGACGATCTACAAGCTCACAACGCCTCGCAACGCGAGGCGTTGTGAGCTTGTAGATTGGCTATTTTCACAATTTTTGGACCCTGTCTTATATTATTTGACAATTTGGCCAATGTTTTATAGTATAGTTTGTGGGTTTTGATGCAGTAATGGTCTTTTTCTTTTCTTTCTTTCTTTTTTGTGGTCTTAAAAGTAATTAAATTGTCACTTCACTGTCATCTGGGGACGCCCCTGGGGGTACCGACCCACAGGTTGAGAACCACTGCTCTAAAATGACAATAAAACACCGTTCCGACTCCAAAATCACCTCCGATGGCCCCGTCTGTCTGTCTGTCTGTCTGTTGGAGCATACGTGCGCTATACCAACACCGCTTATAGCGGAGGTGAAGATCTTCACATATCCTTCAAATAAAACTCCATGGGGTTATATAGCTTTGACAAGGAATGTCAGTTCCTATACCCCTGAGTGGTAGGACTAACACAGGGAAGGGGATAATTTAGCCAGGAATGTAGGAACAGGACATCCCCCCCCCACCCCCCCCCACACCCCCTGATAAGGAGTCTTACAGCCACAGCCACAGCCTCGCCTTAGGGTTGTATAGCCTGGGCTCTCTCATGGGTTGGAGTAAGAAGCGAGCCGGCAGTCGGCAGGAACGACGCAACGCTTCTTCTTCGGCCCTGGCCTGCACTTCCTAGGATCGTGGAGAGCGCGGCACATCCTCATTACTTTAATTGCTAGATCTGTGACCAGGAAGTTCTGTCCTTTCATCCCTGCCCTCGGATCCCTGCTGCTCTAGCCTTAGGAGTATTGCACACATACACGCACGCACGCGCACGCACACACACACACACACACACACACACACACACACACACACACACACGCACACACACACACACACACACACACACACACACACACACACACACAGGCCAGAACGGCAGGACAGGGCAATCGGTGGTGTTGGGGCTGGTGGAGAGAGAGAGAGAGAGAGAGAGCCCCTCCTGTGAACAAAGGATGTCTCCCGACCCAGGAGACAGGAGGAAGGAGAGAGGGGAGCAGAGGGGAAGAGAGACGAGCGAGGGAGACGAGATAAAGAGAGAGAGAGAGAGAGATGAAGAAACAGTCTGAAAGCGGTGGTTCTCAAACTTTTTTCCATGTCGAGGAAGACCCCCAAAATGATATGTATTTGGCCCCGCGGACCCTCATCTCAAAATATGTTGTTCCAGGGGACCCCCCGGAAAGCAAAGATTTGAGTTATAAATGTTCGCTTAAAAAAAGATATATGTTCAAAGGTTTGCACACATTTTCAAGACTTTTCAAAAAATAGCAGATCTACAAGCTCATAGTCGGTGCCGCGCTATGAACTTGTAGATCTGCTATTTTTGAATAGCCAAGGTATGAAAGGTTAAAATCATTGTGACGCTATATTAACACATTTTGCTGGGGACCCCCTGGTACCACCCCTCCCCCAAGGACCCCACTTTAAGAGTACGAGCAATCACAAGAGAAGGACAGACGGAAGAGAGAGAGAGAGAGAGAGAGAGAGAGAGAGAGAGAGAGAGAGAGAGAGAGAGAGAGAGGAAAAGGGTAGCTCAAAACAGCTCACGAGAGAGAGAGAGAGACAGAGAGAGAGAGAAGGGCCAGCGGATGGGAGTAGCATAACAGATGCTATCACCGTGACTAATCTCCCCCATCCTTTCACCTGGGGAGGTGTTCTGGGTGACATTTGGAAGACGGCGCTCTGGGAACTAGAGTGGCGTCATCCACAATCCGCCATCCACCACCAGGCTGTGTCCTATATAGTCAGGGCCTGTTTGGAGCTCAACATTTTTGCCCCCTCTGTCTCTTCATCTCTGTTCGCTCAAAGTAAAAAAAAAACTCTCCAAAAAGATTGCCGTAACATCACACAAGTACACACTCTTGACACACCGTTGTGCCGCTGCCGCCGCGATTCAATTTGCTAAACATTTGCGCAAGCATCTCCTTAACCTTTGACCACTTTTTGGAAGAGTTTCAGATTTATCTCTCGTCTGCGATGTGAAATGTGTACGTCCTGTTTGCAAAACACACTCGAGCGTTACGGTGGCCTCGCTTGTGGCCATGCAGCGGTGCAAAGTGACTATAAGTACATGTACAACTCAAGTACTGTACAATTTTGAGATACTTTTACTTTACTTGAGTATTTCCGATTTTCAATACTTTTACTTCTACTCCACTGCATCTCAGAGGCAAATGTTGCACTTTTATTCCACTACAATTATTTGAAAACTCGAGTTATTGGTTACTTTGTAGATTTTGATTGTTGTTACAAAACAGACATTAACCACTTCAGCCCTATATACATTTCGGCCATTTGAAAATAGCCGATCTACAAGCTCACAATGCGTCGCGATGCGACGCATTGTGAGCTTGTAGATCTGCTATTTTCAAAAGATTTGCATACATTCTATACATTTGAAAACTTGTGAAATGGGACATTCTGCATAATGAATACTTGTACTTTCGGTAATATAAGTACATTTTGATACCAATACTTTTGTACTTTTACTTACTAAATTTTGAATTCCGGACTTTTACTTGTAACCGAGTATTTCTACATCGCAGTATTGATACTTTTACTTAAGTAAAAAATGTGACTACTTTTTCCACCACTGCTTGCGACCGCGCAGAATCTCAGCAACAAAGCTCACGACTAAATGACGATTCCGTACGCATGAACCAGGACAAAGCTTGTGTAGCGGCTAACGCTAAAGGTACGTATAGCGTCCCTAATGTCAGAGAATCAATCTAAGCATAATAATCACTAGCACATCACACGGTATCTCTCCACACACACCGTCCAAGGACGTATAGGCTTTGATGGACCAGCGTGTGCCTTTTCCCATAGGGATTACAGCTCAGGGGTTTGCAACCAAAGTGACCATTAACGGCTCACAAGGCCGTGAACTTACGCATCCCCATCATGTTATAGAGTGCGACATCGGTGTTCCGACACACACACGCGCACGGGGGGGGTGGGGGGGGTCGAGGCATTCGGCCGTATACGCACAGGGTCTGGACCGCACAGATGTCACGTCACCTTAATCCACCCATCCGTTATTGATTATTCCATGTGTATTGTGACCTTGCCGGAGGTGCGGCCCCTACCAATCAAACCTACACGTCCGTTGCGAGGGACGGGCACATACGCGCGCGCTTGTGTGTGTGTGGGTTGTCGGCCTCGAACGGCATGTTCACTGAAAATATAGGTCTCACTCCCTTTGACCACCTTATGGCCTTTGTGTCTGACCCCCCCTAGCCCTAGCCAGTATTGATTAAATGCC
Source organism: Gymnoscopelus microlampas (assembly GCF_963454915.1). Classification (NCBI taxonomy): domain Eukaryota; kingdom Metazoa; phylum Chordata; class Actinopteri; order Myctophiformes; family Myctophidae; genus Gymnoscopelus; species Gymnoscopelus microlampas. The sequence continues at coordinate 44,786,622 of NC_139954.1, read as the reverse complement.
ACAAAGTATCGCATCGCACCATGGGAGCAAATTGACATCCAGCACCAATCCTTTTATGATACATTATACAAACAAAAAAAAACACTGAGATTACCTAACCCCCCCCGATTACATTTCTAAAGAGCTGTTATCCAGGCAGAGCTCTCTGAGCATGTTTCTTACTTAAGTAAAAAAAAATAGCAATACTTGAGTTACAGTACAACGTTTTGGCATTAAAATATATACGTAAAGTACCTAAAGTAAAAGTAATCATTGAAATGTCCCATTTCACAAAATGTTTGGAAAAATAGCTCACACTGTGTGAGCTTGTAGATCGGGCTAATATAGCCCAAGTATAAAAAAAAAGAGCTTAATTGATTAATGTACTGTTCCGTTTTGTAATAATATCAAACAAATCTATAAAGTAACTTATGTTTTCAAAACATTGTGTTGCCGTAAAAAAAACTAAGTACAATATTTGCCTCTGAGATGTAATGGTATAAGAAGTAGAAGGAAACGGAGATGCACAATTACCTCAAAACTGTTACCTAAGTAAACAGTACTTGAGTAAATTGTCTCTGTTGGGTGGAAACCTCATACGTCTAAAACTGTCACTTTTCAGGATTAAAATTCAATAACAACAAAAGTAGCAGATCTACAAGCTCAAAACGCGACGCTTCGCGCCGCGTTTTAAGCTTGTAGATCGGCTACTTTTTACGCTTTTGTGTGACACTGTAGTATGATCAAGTATAGGGTGTTAATTTACGGCGTGGGGAAAAAAACAAGAGAAAAAGTTTAAATACGGAGATAGGAGGTTTCTGTGCTTGGTCACTTCCCCCGCCGCCACCACCACCACCAGTGTGGTGTTTGTACAGTGTGGCTGTCAGCAGAGCTGTCAGATAGTTGTTTTAGCGGGCCTTATCCTCCTCATGCACCCCCACACACACTGTCCCTGTCCCTGATAGCCGCTCTGAACCTTATTCCTCCATTCATTATCAGCCCCGGACTGTTGTTTCTGTTGCCTCCAGTGACATACCTCATTATTGACCTTGGTAAATCCTAGGCTGTTTAGGCTAAAGGCAATGTGGCGCCACAAAATGTCACGGGGGTACTCTGTACTCAGTCATGAAGAAAATCTGCACATGGTTACATATAAGAGGGGGGGGGGGGGGGGGGGGATACAACAACGCCAATGTCAGTCACCTTGAAACGGGGCGAATAACACACAGGCAGGAGCACGCAAACAACCGGAAAAAAATGTGATGCGCTTGTCCGTGGTCAAACCTCCCCAGTGACTCCTCCTGTCCCTCAATGTTCTCTTTCAAATATTCATTTCGGTGTGTCTCACTATATATATGGGTGACACCTCACTCATATTGTTATCAGAGAACTGGCGGTTACGCACGGAACCTTGCGTTTTTTATCAGCTTAGAGATGTGGTATTTTTTGCATACAGTACATGTACTTTGTCTATTCTAAAATAGCAAGATATGCGCTATTTTCGAAAGATTTTTTTTTTTTTACACATTTTGAAAACATTTGAAAAAAGACAAACAAAACCTTCTGGGACATTTTGCTTTCACTTTTAAGCATATTTTGATGCCCGGTACAGTTTTGCATACCTTTACTCAAGTAACTTTTGAATACTGGACGCGCTATGAGCTTGTAGATCTGCGATTTTTTTTTGAAAAAACATGAAAATGCGTGCAAATCTTTGAATATATATATTTTTAAAGCAAACATCTGTGACTCAAATCTGTGCTTCCGGGGGTCCCTGGAACGAAATAATTTGAGATGGGGGTCGGCGACCAAATACATATCATTTTGGGGGGGTCCAGACATGAAAAAGGTTTGAGTACCACTGATATTATAGCAACGTAGGTTTTTTCCATAAACCTGTTAGGATCTAGAAGACATTCCACAACACCACTACTAGATGCAACAATGTCTTTCTATACCATTCCAGTCCCCTAGCTGCTGCATGGGAGGCGTAGGTGTTCCACGAGCTGTCAAAGCGGCCCCTCTGTTCTGAGGACTTTTGTCTTTGACACACAGTGATGAGCTTTGTCTAGAGCACACAGCGAGACAGAGAGAGAGAGAGAGAGAGAGAGAGAGAGAGAGAGAGAGAGAGAGAGAGAAGACATTTGCCTGCTTCGCTTCTCAAAGACGTACAGTAGAGAGGAGAGAAGAGGACAAATGCACAAATGTTCACGTTTAAAAATAAATAGCAGATATACAAGCTCATAGCGCGGCACTCGGTGCCGCGCTATGAGCTTGTAGATCTGCTATTTTTGAATAGCCAAAAGTATAAATAAAAAAACATAGAAATGACTGACTGACTGACTGACTGACTGACTGACTGAGGGCTGGGTGGATGGGTGGGTGGGTAGAATGGGTGGGTGGGCCGGCAAGAGAAAAAAAGAAAAAAAAACACTAATGTGTACACGGCCCTGCTCCTATTAGTCACCGGTGACGCGAGAGTAACCGTGCCCCCGGTAGGCATTCTCTCTCTCTCTCTCTCTCTCTCTCTCTCTCTCTCTCTCTCCTCTCTCCTGTCCCCCTTCACTAGTGACAGATGTTAAGAGAGAACCAGGCGAGAGCCCAGGATAAAGCCATGTTATAGTGGTAGGAGAGAGAGGCAATGGAAGGCAAGCAGAGAGGGGGGGGGGGGGAGTGTTGTTATGGCTTAGTGCACAAGGGCTTAAAGGGAGGGGGGGGGGGGGGGGGTCGCTCCTCGACAAATCTATAGCTTTACGGGACAAAAAATAGGACAAAGCAAGTCGTTTCGTAAGTGTAATGATGTGAGAGGAACACGACCGAGCGTCATGTTTTTGAGCGTTAAGGTGAAACAAAGTCCGCCCTAGAGAGAGAGAGAGAGAGAGAGAGAGAGAGAGAGAGAGAGAGAGAGAGAGAGAGAGAGAGAGGATGCTCGTAACTGTACGGTACAGTAACGGCCTGACTTGTACTC
>NC_139954.1:44756175-44778675 GCF_963454915.1 Gymnoscopelus microlampas | reverse complement strand
GATGAAAAATACTTCAGACCTCGATCCTCAGACCTCGCATAATGTGTTTAAATGATTTAAACAAAAAAAAGTGGCATGTTCAATTCTTTATTTTGCATGGGGAAAATATATAGGTTATATATTTAAAGCATTCCTACGAGGCCGGTTTGCCGCTCTGAAATTAACTTCCTAATAAAATACGAAACGATTGCATTATTAGGCCAACAACCGCCCCTAGGAAGAGAGACACAGAAAATGATCTGGTTGTCAACCGGGGTGGGAATGGATGAGGCTTCTTTCGACTGCTTGCCATTCAACAGAGCGAAAGGAAAAACAATAGTTTGTTAAACAACTTGCTGAAAGGCTGTTCAGTAAATAGGCCCTAGAGTGATTTTTATTTTGCCAACCGACGACTCTGATCCAGACAAAACAAGTCCACAACCTGGCCATTCTCTTGATTGACCCAGTGTATTTAAAAAAAGAGAAAAAAAAGAAGAAGAAAAAAGGCTTCTACTTAATGCCTTTGTTACTTTGTGTGGATCAGACTAGAGCTATAGTAGCATAAATGTAAGCCCCAGGGGTATTTGGGAGAAAGCATGTGTCTCTCACTAATTTTCTATCTACTCAAACAAATAAAAACTAACGAAGAACAGCACCTTGCAATCGGAGCTAAAGAGTTTTACGTTAATAAAAATAATTTCCCCAAAACACCCCGTGCCATGCAGTTGCAATCCAACTTTACACACCATAGTCCACACCAGACCAGATGGTTTACAAATCCATTGTCACCAAATCTCAACATGAGACGAGTCTCCAAACACAATGTCTTTTACGAGGCTAAATAATATATATTTTAACAAAGTAAGTCAGAGTAAACAAAGAGATGAGCCTATAATGCATGCGTTCTATGGAGTTCTGTGTTGCCCAAGTGTTGTGTCGTGCAGCGACACACACACATCACAGCAAACAACAAATGACACACACTCACAAAAACGGCAACTTCGTTTAAAAAAAAAACAAGCTCCGTGTTTTCACCGACGTTAAAAAGACAGCATATAGGAGAACATAATATAATAATACCAGAAGCATATATACAAGAACTCATCGGGATATAATAGCCTAACTTACACAAATAAGACGTGATGTTATTTATCAGGAGGCTATGCAAAATGCATCAAGTGTATGCTATAATCTAACGACGGAAAACACCACAAACAAGACCAAACAACCCCGTGGAACAGTCAGATCTATAGGCTCATGTGATCGGCACAAAAATACCAGCGGAAGAAACTAAATCGATTAATGTCCACAAAGTATAATCCAACAGGTTTTTTAACTTTTTTATCCACCACGTCGCCCCGGACAAGCAGAGAGCGAGAGAGGAGCGAGTAACGGTTTTCCTGCTGCCTCATAATAAAGAGCCGCTGAACCGTTATTCAGCCCCTTGTTTCCCACAGTCTCCTTATTAACACCAGAGCCGCCTCACACACACACACACAGCATAAAATCCACAAAGCCAAACATTATTAAGCAAAGTGAGACTTTGAAAAATGATTTCATTTGAACTTTTTTTTTTCACGTGTAAAGATAGATATCACAGTCAGACCCCACGTCTCTCTCTCTCTCTGATGAGAAAGTAAGTGTGTCCCGGACCCAACAACAGTTAACCCGGTGACTAAACTTCATCTAATACATCCAACAGAGACAAGCGTGTTAATATTACTATTTTGAACTCAGCGAACTTATTCTTTTAAATAGTTTCTTACCGTTCTTTCTCCGTGGGTTGGCTTGTTTTCTCCTCTTGCAGCGGGGACCCTCCGCCATGATCTGCTGCTTCATTGATAAGACTGAGTCGCTCAGATGGTCCGCATGGGGCGACACTCCTTGTGGGTCAGCAGCAGCAGCAACTCTCTCTCTCTCTCTCTCTCTGTCTCCCTCTGTGTCTCTCTCTCACCCTCTCTCTCTCTCTCTCGCACACTGGGACGTCTAATAACCAAACAACAACCGCGACAAAATGTTGGGATGAGTTGACTTGAAAAAAATAAGTTGACTTTAAAAAAGAAAAAGACAACCAAAAAAAAAAAAAAAAGATAAGGATTCCTTGAGGTCACAGCGGCAGCGAAATGTTCAAATGGTGTGAATTCACACAAACTACAGGGATCCTCAACAAAAGTCCATGTGGGGGATAGAATACAGATAGATGTTGGATAGAGTGATAGATGTTGAATAGATAGATGTTAGAGTAGAATTAGATAGAGAATGGTAGAACAGGCTCCGGAGGTTTGGAACGGGACCGTTGAATAGATAGATAGAAAGATAGATAGACGGTGTACGGGACGGTGCCGCGCAACTTCGCCCCTGATCTTTTGATGTGCGCGTCTGTGGATCGGTGTGTGTGTGTGTGTGTGTGTGTGTGTGTGTGTGTGTGTGTGTTGTGTGTGTGTGTGTGTGTGTGTGTGTCGGGGCGTCAGCTAGGGGCGCAGGGAGGAGGGCAGGATAACACACACACACACACACACACACACACACACACACACACACACACACACACACACACACACACACACACACACACACACACACACACACACACACACACACACACACACACACACCTCACACAAGGAGCCTAATACAGCCACCAAGTGTCCACGACCCCGGCATGTTTGTTGGCCATGAGAAATTAACTCCAACTCCACTTTATATAGATACACTTTTTATTTATTATTTTATTTTATTTCACAATAAACTTCTGATACCTGCTGATGTAATTTGATGTGATGTGTGGTGGTATCCGGTTACATTATTGTAATGTATTAGGCTACAGACAGACAGTAAAGATCCATATTTAATTGCGTTTGGAGAAATGCATTGTTTGTGTATAGCTATGCTGACCCTCATTATTTTCACAGCCTAACTATAGTGGTTGGTCCATAATATCTAAAATACATAAAAAGAGATAAGAATGTATTACATTTTTTTTGGCCATTTTTTTAAGGACAGGCAACATAGCCTATATTATACATGCATACATACACAACACACACAACATGCCTTCAGACATTATGCTGTTTAGTTTGTTGACACATTAATGTGGTAATGAATTTTGTTATGCTCCAGTTTTATTACAAAGCTGGTTATTATAGTTAAATTAATCAGGGATGAATTATAACGGACCTATTATAGGAGTAGGCTTTACGCTTTGCATTATTATAGGCTGTATACCGGATCGTCATGAAAGCAGGCCAGCAACGTCTTTAAATGTGGCAAAATGTCAAACTTCCTCCTTTTGTTGGTGTGTGGCTGTTTGTTTGTTGTCTCTATTTCACTAGGAAATAAAAGATGCATCGGCCCTCTCTCTCTCTCTCTCTCTCTCTCTCTCTCTCTCTCTCTCTCTCGCTCGCTCTCTCTCTCTCCCCCCCCCCCCTCTCTCTCTATCTCTCTCTCTCTCCGTGTCTCTCTATCATGTCAAGCGAGACGCAGTGTCACTGGAGTTCGAGGCTATACTATCACAGCGGTGGCGCAGCCATATACACATAGAAAACAAACTGAAAATCCGACCGTCACAAAGATGTGTTTTAGAACCAACACGCCATTGTCATTTCTGGGGAAAATCATGTCCCTCATATTATTAAGAATTTAGACAAAAATCGAAGTTGCAACGTCTGACATGCACACAACATGATCCCTCTGTCGACATAAGGGTGTTGATTTAGAACCGAAAAGGCGTTGTTTTAGTCTAGACTAGCAACGAGGAGAGAGAGAGAGAAAAAGAAGAACATAATAAAATGGACGATAAACACAACCTCCGCCCGTTTAGTGTGTGTGTGAGCCACCTCGAAGAAATGACGCTAAAAGATGATCCGTGCAAGACAGACAGAGAGAGAGGATCCACCAGCATCCATCATCCATCCATCCCTATTAGCCTATATATATATATATACCTGGACCAGAGCGCACCTCTCCTCTCATCACCTGGGCCGCTCAGGTAACGCAGGCCCAGGTGAGCAGAGGAGAGGATTGGAGGGGTGCAGCGCTCTGGTCCAGGTATATATTATAGGCTAGATGGATGGTAAAATGTTGCTATAAAGATGAGACATGCAGAGAGAGAGAGAGAGAGAGAGAGAGAGAGAGAGAGAGAGAGAGAGAGAGAGAGAGAGAGAGAGAGAGAGAGAGAGAGAGAGAGAGAGAGAGAGAGAGAGAGAGAGGATCGCCTCATTCCATCATCCATCTCTCTCTCTCTATTATATATATATATATATATATACCTGGATCAGAGCGCACCTCTCCTTCACCTGAGAGCGCACTGTGTGCGCTCTCAGGTGAAGGAGAGGTGCGCTCTTGTTCTGGTCCACCGTACAGGTACATATAGATGGACGGTAAAACGTTGCTATAATAAAGATGAGACGTGCAGACAGAACGAGAGAGGAGCGCCTCATTCCACCAGAATCCATCCATCTATATATATATACCTGGACCGGAGCGCACGGAGAGCGCACCTCTCCCTCACCTGAAAACCAGAGCGCACGCGGTGCGCTCTGGTTTTCAGGTGCAGGTAGAGGTGCGCTCCTTTTACCTGCGCCGCTCAGGTAAAGCGCACAGGTATATAACGGCGCATTGCATAACCATCCACATAACGCACACACACACACACAAACAACAACTATAAGACAGAAAAAAATCCCTCGTGAAACGTTCACCTACCCCTCAGTGCGTGATCCTCCACCAAAAAAAACAGCTGGCTTTTAGAGAACAAGAAGAAGACAAGGCGTCAAGGAAAATAAATGGCACAAGGAGAGAGAAAAAAAAAAGTGTTGTACCCGTGTGGATCTATCTCTCTCTCTCTCTCTCTCTCTCTCTCTCAAATCAAACCCCCACCCCTCAACCAAACAGAACAAGAACAGAAACACGGGGAAAACAATAATGCCTTCTTTTTGGACGGAGGGACCGTTATTCCTGCATGGTTGGTGGCCAGGTTGGGAGTGATCTCTAAACAGACCTGGGGACGAGACTGACGTTTAAGCTTGTACGCCTCCTCTTGGTCTAATGACACTTTTTTCGCTCTTTCTTTTTTTCCCTGCGATACAGAGAGAGAGAGAGAGAGAGAGAGAGAGAGAGAGAGAGAGAGAGAGAGAGAGAGAGAGAGAGAGAGAGAGAGAGACCTCCTAACACGCGCCACCTATCTTCACAAGGAGGGATAATTGAGGAGTTGCCCTTTCCCCCCCTTTTTTTCGTCTTCTTCCCCCACTGTTTTTTATTTATTTTTATTTTTGAGACCTCAGCACCACTATCAATTGTTTTGTCACCCTCAATAGCAAGGTGTTTTTTTGTTTTAAATATATAAATTCACCTATTTATTCCTCAACTCAAAGATGAGGCTGTTGTTGTTTGAAGTATTTCAAGTGTTTTCACCTCTTCTTGTTCTGAAGCACATTCTGGTTGCTGCTGCTGCAGAGGAGAGGAGAGGAGAGGAGAGGAGAGGAGAGGAGCTGGGTGTCTGAACGGAGCGCCGAGGCACCTGATTGGATCATACAGGTAGTTTACCTGTACACGTGCTCTCACCTCTCCTCCACCTGCTCCCATCCCCTCCCCACAACGAAGGCTACGCGTGGTTTTATAAACTAAAAGCGAAAAGGTGGGGCGTGATGATATGCGGACATATTTAGAGGAGCGCGCACGCGCGCGCACACACACACACACACACACACACACACACACACACACACACACACACACACACACACACACACACACACACACACACACACACACACACACACACACACACACACGGAGGGAATTATGGAACGCTATCTTACCGTGTGGCGGCACGGTGAAGAGCTGATGAAACAAACATCCTCGGTGTGTTATTATTTTACACGTCGTTTCATCTATTTCGCCCCCCCCCCTCCCCTCGTAATTACATGAGCTTTACATCCATGCGGCGGAGGGTTACACCCATGTGGTGGGCAACATACCCCCCCCTCCCTCTCCCTCTCTCCCCCTCTCTCTCTCTCTCTCTCTCTCTCTGCAAGTATTTATTTTCTGCATTGATGAGGCAGCCTGTTCGCCAATGAATGAACGACACTAATAACCTGCAATAATCAAGTTTTCACGATAAAAAAAAATTAAAAAAAATAGCAGATCTACAAGCTCATAGCACGGCACTCGGTGCCGCGCTATGAGCTTGTATATCTGCTATTTTTGAATAGCCATCTAAAATGACTATGCCAATAATGCAGAGAGGCCACTTAAAGCCTAAATGTGGCACGTTATCAAAGGTAATTTTGCGTGGTAATATTCATATTAAAACAATTATTATTATTGTTGTAATTATTGTAATAATTTGGGAATAATACATATTTGAAGGTATTAAGACAACATGATACACATTTTGACCTTTCTTTTCTTCCCCCTTAATTGGCACGCCATGTGCCAATATATTATGTCTACATATTATTAAGAGAGAGGGTTGAACAGTGATCAGACAGTATAAGGACTCTCAGAGTTTCTTTAAAAAAAAAGAAATAGGCCTGTATGTATACAGTATGTCTCTTCTATTGCAAGTCTTCCTATTAATTTTCAATTAAAAGAGGCTGTAAGTAACTATTCAACTCAGATGATTTATATATATTTTTACTGGATGCTGTGGGCACAGAGCATTATTGCTAATTCCCATTTAAGTGACAGAGTCCTGCTTTGCCTTTATCAAATAAACAATGGCCTTTCATTTAATCCCATCGTCCGGAATTGCTTTTGAACGTCTGTGCATCATAACCACAGTTAATGAATAAGCAATTTAGCCCCCATTGCTCTGATTGGCTGGAGGTCTTCTGTAGGCCTTGCCCAACTGGGGGTGAAAAGTTGAGCAGGGCTGGAGGGCTATAACAGGGGGCCCTCACATACGCCTTTTCTTTTAATAATAGATGTTGTGTTTAATTACAATAAATTAATAAATCTCCAGTTTAGATATGATGTTGTCATGCTTGGAAGCCCCAGAATTATCAGCGGCTCACCAACAGTGAATATTTGGCTGTACTTTCAATCGCAGTTCCAAGAACAATGACATTATAGCGTTCATTACGAAAGAACCTAGTGCTGCGTCAGACAGGAAAACATACGTTTTTTTGTCCTGTAAGCCACAGGTTGTGTAAAAAAAACACCCCGTTCTTATAGTCCCTCACTGGACAACACCACCTGGCAGGGCTAACATTCAGGGAACACAAAAAGGGAAGCGAGAGAACGAGTCACCAACAACACCATAAACCTGCGAAAGGTTGGTCAGTCATCTCACCATGTGAGCAAGAATCACGCACGTGTGCGCGTGCACGCACGCACACACACACACACACACACACACACACACACACACACACACACACACACACACACACACACACACACACACACACACACACACACACACACACACACACAAAAGACAGATCCTAAATTGCTCAAGAGTTCTCATTGCAACATGGGAGGGACACAGTTGAGAGGGTAGATTAGAAACAAATGGATGTCAGAAGACATTAATAGGTGGAAGAGAGCTGGGTCTGGAGAGTGTTGGCGTGTTGAGAAACAGCGAGGTTCAAGAGAGGCCTTTCTCTCTCTCTCTCTCTCTCTCTCTCTCTCTCTCTCTCTCTCTCTCTCTCTCTCTCTCTCTCTCTCTCTCTCTCTCTCTCTCTCTCTCTCTCTCTCCTTCTCTGCTCTGTGTAATGTCAAGCACGATGCAGCGCTGGATGTTGACTCACTCACCCTGTACATCCCCAGGAACCCTTCTGTCGTTTTTATACCTATACCCTCTGAACGGTAAATCAACTATACCAGGGGTTCTCAACCAGTGGTCCGGGGACCACCAGTGGTCCTTGAGGGGGTTCCAGGGGGGGTTCCCAGCCAAATGAATAGTTAGGAACCAAATTGACCCTTATGTGTCTAACTCTGAGAGTGTACAAATGGAACCAAATGGACCCGTTAGGGTCCATTTGGTTCCATTTGTACACTCAGAGTTAATGATGATGATACAGTGTAGACTGGGACCCCCAAGAAATCAAAATGGTTGAGTCCCTGGCATATCTTTTCAAATGGGGGTCCCTGTGCTAATATGTGTCAATTTGGGGGTCCTTGACACGAAAATGGTTGAAAACCACTGAACTATACCACAACAAACAACAACAGCTACATGTCTGTGGTACTGGACACCAGTGACGGAAGAAGTACTCACATTCTTTACTCAAGTAAAAGTATCAATACCCTGTTGTAGAAATAGTCTGTTACAAGTACAAGTTCGATATTCAAAATGTACTCGAGTAAAAGTGCAAAGGTATTGGCATCAAAATGTACTTAAAGTACCAAAAGTAAAAGTACTCGTTATGCAGAAGGTCCCATTTCACAAGTTTTCGAAAGGTTGCATACAAATCCTTTGAAAATAGCAGATCTACAAGCTCATAACGTTGTGAGCTTGTAGATCTGCTATTTTCAAATTGCCAAAGTAATGATAATCAAAATCTATAAAGTACCATCTAACTAAAGTTTTCAAATAAGTATAGTGGAGTAAAAGTGCAATATTTGCCTCTGAGATGTAGGGAAGTAGAAGTAAAATGACTGAAAATTGGAAGTACTCCAGAAAAGTAAAAAAATACCTAAAAATTGTACATAGTTACTTTATACCACTGCTGGACACCATGTTCTGTGTAACCGCTTAAAAACTATACTATGACCGGAGTTCCCCCAGGGGTCGATTAGAAGGCCCCCTCCTTTTCCCTCTACACCAGGGATCTTCAAAGTTTTTCAGGCCAAGGACCCCTTAGCTGAGTGACTGATGAGGAAGGGACCGCCCCACTATATACTGTAGTGTATAAAATAGATTTCCTAGATGGCTTCATAGACTTGTTTGACAGCACTATCATCAGTAATGTTGTTTTCTTTTGTTTATTTCTATCAATATGTTGGATTCATGTTAATGTACGGGGGCGCCCCCCCTGTAGTACATCTGAGGACCCCCTAGGGGTCCCGGACTCCCCGGTTGAAGACCCATGCTCTACACCAAATCTCACAAAATAGCAGATCTAGGCCCTACTGCTGTTTTCACCGTTTGTTCAACTATTATGACATACCCAGATTAGAAAGAAAGTGGCTGAGATAAAAACAAAGATTCTGCATTCTTGAGAGATATCTTCAAGATAAGATGCCACTATTTGAACAAAGTGATGCCTATATACTCTTACAAAACAATTTGTGATTTATTATTTATAATTTCCCCCCCACTTTGGTCATAACCAGTTGGCCTATAAGGAGGGAATACACATTGATTGAAAACTAACTAATAAACTTTATTAGTTAGAAAACATAAACAGCACGTGGTACAGTCAGACATTTAGGCTAAAAGTCCATGGGGACTTGTTTCCATTGTGGTCCTATGTATTCAATTCATCAACAGACCATAACAAACTTAAAGGGAAATTTTGGACCACATGCAGTTTTCTTACTACTTACTACTGTTTCTACTGTATAACTCATCCTAGGATATCATAACATTATAGAAAAGGTAAGAAAACCGTGGTCCAAAATTACCCTTTAACACAATAATGTGTGTCATCGTCAACACATATAAAACACGTACAAAGGAGAAAAGGGAAAAACGGTAGCAGTGAATGACACCTCCTTTTGATGGGAATTTACATGTACCTCTCCTCGTGGTCTCCTGATAGATGTTTTTTTCAGGCCAATTTTGAAAGAAACCAGTGGCTCACATCTTTTTAATGGATGCGGTCTCAGGGCATTCCACATTTTGGTGGCAGAGCACTAGAATGAGAATCTTCCCATGTTCGTTCTAGTGCTGTGGCTGTGAGCGTCACTCACTTTGGAGAAGCGGTTAGGTCAGGTATGAGGGTATATTGATGGCACTGTCCCACAACCACATGCCTTCTCTGATTAAGTCACCTGACAGCAGTGGTGGAAAAAGGACTCAAATGTTTTACTTAAGTAAAAGTATCAATACTGCAATGTAGAAGTACTCTGTTACAAGCAAAAGTCCGGAATTAAAAATGTACTTGAGTAAAAGTACAAAAGTATTGGTATCAAAATTGACTTAAAGTACCAAAAGTAAAAGTACTAAAATGTTTGAAAATAGCAGATCTACAAGCTCACAACGCGTCGCTTCGAGCTTGTCGAGCTGCTATTTTGTGTACTTTTGTGTGACGCTGTAGTGTGATCAAGTAGGGTGTTCATTTACGAAGAAAACACACATAAAGTTAAAACATGGAGATATTTCTGGTGGGTTTCTGGAGGTTTCTGCCCGACAACATCGATACGTACAAAAATAGAAACTTTGGTCCAGGGTCAACTAAAATGAACAATACATTCACAGACTGCATGGCATGCACAGTATACAGTGACACATATCTAACAATAAAATGTATTGATTTTCTTCCCCCAAAGTATAGGATTTAGGGGGCGGGGGTGATTCACTTGCATGCGTTTTTTGAATTTGAATCTTTGAAAAAGTAACAATTTTGGACATATGAGGTTTCCACCCGACAGAGACGATAATATGTTGGACTCGGTGGTCCAATATCCCCCCCCCCCCCCCCCCCTTCTGGTGAATGACCTAATCCAGTGTCTGCTGTCAATGTAAACACATCTGTAATCTCTGTCTATCTATCTGTGTAATGCGCTGTACATTGAAAAGGTGGGGGGTGGTGGGGGCGGGGCGAGGGGAGTGGAGGGAAGGGTGAGGGAGGGGATTAACCGCATGAGCCCTTATTCTGGGGGGGGGACATTTGGTGAAAATAGTCGATCTATGTATACGCGTTGTTGTGAGCTTGTACATCGGGCTTTTTGGCAAAGACATTTGGTGTAGTATAGGGAAACAAGGAGGGGACTCGATAACGCATCTGTGTCATTTTAGATTTCTTTGGCCATTCAAAAATAGCAGATCTACAAGCTCATAGCGCGGCACCGAGTGCCGCGCTATGAGCTTGTATATCTGCTATTTTTTGAAAAATTGTGAAAAAATATTTTTTATATTTTTTTCAAAAATCTGTTAGGATTTAGAAAACATTTTAAGAATCGGACTCAGGCCTCAATGGGTTAAGCGGTTAATATCACAATATCAACCAGTTACACTGAAAAAAGCTGTCTGGTTAATTGGAGGAATGAATGGGGGGGGGGCGAAGGGGGCTGTTGTCATAACTTACCTGATGGTCCCAGTTTGGTATACCACCATGACACGGCACTGCATGTGAAGGATACAAGAGGAGTGGGCCCCTCGATGTAAACTTGGCTATTTTGACCAAAATGTTAAAAATGTATATCTTCGAAAAATGGTCTTAAGTATAATGTAAAGTATACATGATGTGAACATGCACGGTACATCATTATCAGACCTGAATGTATATCCTTCAACTTCTTGTTTATGCCCAGAATGATTGGATAATAGAGCCTTTGCAGAAATTTGTAGCATTTGTAGAAATATGAGACCTTAATTGTCGAATGTTCAAGCATGCTCTAATCATGAACACTTAACATTACCATAGGACCGGTTTAAAAAAATATATATATTTTTTACATCTTGGGAAAAATAGCAATTTCACATCGAGGTGCCCACTCGTCCTTATAGTGCCCACTCTTCCCTGCTACCCATTGTGAAAGGTGGGACAGCCCCTACATGAAATGGACCGCGTTAACCTTTTGATCTTTTCGAGCCAAGCGCGAGGACCTACATCTACATGACCTCCCAAAACGATGAAAACAAGTGACTCGTTCCGTACAATAAGAACCAAACAACCTGGGGAAAACGTTTATAAGCTAGTTCCAATTCAGGACTATAATACATGAAAATGGGGGGGGGGGGGTTGGAACTATGCTTTACAAGACCGCTATAAATCGCTACAATGACGAGCATAACAGTTGCTAAAGTGAACTTGCCATGGTACTGTATATTGTTCTGCTAAGTGTAAATTGTGCCCGGGCGAGGATTTTCTGTTGAGGTAATCAAAATCCCAAGGGGTCAGATAAGCCCAGCCTTTTTGTTATCCGTCCCTGCCTCCCCCCCTGCCCTGTTCATTAACCCATTCAGACCGGGAGCGCATCTGTGTCATTTTCAGATTTCTTTGACTGTTCCAAAAACAGCAGATCTACAAGCTAATAGCGCGGCACCGAGTGCCGCGCTATTAGCTTGTAGATCTGCTATGTTTTAACAATCGCGAAAATGTGTGCAAATCTTAGAATGTGTTATTATTATTATTTTAAAGCAAACATCAAATCTTTGTTTCTGGGGGTTTTTATTATTTTGAGATGGGGGCCAAATATATATCATTTTGGGGGTCCTTGACATGAAAAAAGTTTGAGAACCACTGATATTATAGCACCATAAGTTTTTTTTTAAAAACTGTTAGGATTTAGAAGACATTTGTAGAATCCCCCAAAAGCAAAGATTTTGAGTTACAAATGTTTGCTTTAAAAAATATATATATATTCAAAGATTTGCACACAGTTTTAACAATTAAAAAAAAGCAGATCTACAAGCTTGTGCCGCGCTACGAGCTCGTAGATTTGCCATTTTTGAATAGCCACGAATACGTCTTAAAACGACACACAGACGCATTCCCGGCCCTAACGCGTTAAGCTCTGTCCAAACAAATAGGTGCTTCTGTCCCTACCAGTGTCACAGCAAAGTTGGGTTTGATCTCCTGCCAAGCTCTGCCTGGGCCATGGACCCTGGCGCCTCCTGTTACTGGCCTCCTTTTATATTTTAAAGGGGGGATGGAATGCCGAGGCAATTAATGATGACAAGCATGTTTCAAACATGGGTTGTCATTTTCGCTGGTGCCACTGCGGAAGACAAATCATTTCAGCAGAGAGTAATGGAAGGAGAATGGAAACCAGGGGGAACGTTTGGTGCGGGCGCTGCGTGGAGAAAAAAAAACCCTTTTGATTAGATTTTTCTCCATGGAATGCATTTTCAGTTTTAGCCTCCAAACAAACTGGAGATAATGTTATAGTACCTCTGTCCCTAACTCATGACCCCGCGAGTCATTTAGCATCAAGGCATTTCTAAGCCCATTACTGTCTCTATATAAGCTTCAGATGGTAACATCATTTTCCTTTGTGAACATAAGAGAGGAAGCTATCTATCTGGCGTCGGACAACTCTGTCCTACTAATTAACCCACTAAGACCGGGAACGCATCTGTGTGTCATTTTAAGATTTCTTTGACTATTCAAAAATAGCAGATTTTTTTTAAACAAGATTTTTCAAAAATCGTGAAAATTTGTGCAAATCTTTGAATATATATATTTTTAAAGCAAACATTTGAAACTCAAATCTTCGCTTTTGGGGGGTTCTACAAACTTCTTCTAAATCCTGACAGTTTAAAAGAAAACGTATGTTTCTATATCAGTGATTCTCAAACCTTTTCATGTCAACGACCCCCAAAATTATATGTATTTGGCCGCGGACCCCCATCTCACAATATGCTGTTCCAGGGACCCCCCAGAAGCAAAGATTTTAGTTAATGTTATGTTCGCTTTAAAAAAATACATCCAAAGATTTGCACACCTTTTCAAGACTTTACAAAAATATCAGATCTGCAAGCTCGTAGCTTGCAGATCTGATATTTTTTGAATAGCCTTAGTGTAAAATAATGGTTAAAGTGATTACACAGATGCGTTCCCCGGTCGTAATGGGTTAACTGTAGTTTCTCAGTCTACGTTCAAAGATATTTGCCTGGCTGGAGCTCAGATATGCCTTGGGAAGCGAGAACAGTGTTAGGATGAAGGAGGCTTGGATGGAGCCTTCTGATGATTTTATACATCAAGGGGAGAGACGTTAATGGAGAGAAGGTGGGAAGGGATCAGCAGGCCAGAGGGTAACCCCAAAAATATACGGGAGATTATTCAAGTGACTGATCTGCGTTTAAAGGTGTTTCTGGGAGACCCTCTTGATCTTTCAGTGTACGTCTAATTGGGGGTATTACTGCAAAGATGCACCTTAAATGTTCTATTTATTCAGCATAATGCATTGCTGTGGAATGGAACGTTAACTTTCACTCTTACAATGTTAAAGGAAATCATAATTTCTTGCTGCAAGATTGAAAATGGTTTGTTTGAAAACAGATCTTTTTTTTTTACGTTACAAATTGAGGATAACAATGACGTACACTGCAGCATAGAATGACGACAATTTGCAATGAAGCTTAACCCATTAAGACCAGGAACTGTGTCATTTTTAGATTTGAGCTAAAAAGCATTATTTTACACTTTGGGCTATTCAAAAATAGCAGATCTACAAGCTCATAGCGCGGCACCGAGTGCCGCGCTACGAGCTTGTAGATCTGCTATTTTTGAAAAATCGTGAAAATATGTGCAAATCTTTGAATATATATATGTTTTTAAAGCGAACATTTTTAACTAAAATCGTTGCTTCTGGGGGGTCCCTGGAACAAAATATTTTGATGGGGTCGGCGGCAAAATACATATAATTTTGGGGGTCCTTGACATGAAAAAGATTGAGCACCACTGATATAGAAACATACGTTTTTCACAATACTGTTGAGATTTAGGAGACACGTAGAACCGGCTTCAGTTAATATCTCTATCACTGGGATTCTATACGACTACAGTATCAGCACATTTCAGTTAACTCAGTATGAACATATGTAGGTTATGTTTCACTGTACTCCTATAGGTAGAAGGAATGTTGAGTGTGGGCGGGGCCAGTGTGGGCGGTGGGTGCCAGTGGGCGGTACCAGTGGGACCATGGCATGTGCGGCTAAGCTAGCCGTCCGGCAACACATCTTGTCAAAGGGGCAACAATTTCGCACAACACTTTTTCACCAAAGCATAAAGCATGAAGCATATAACAGGCTTAAACACACAACTTGTCGTCCACTAATGGTGTGAAGGTATCATCTTTTCAGATTACACATCAAACACGACCCATCTAAACCTTTGAAGATCGTAATTATTTATATTTTTTCTAGTTGTGATGACAATAACAAAAGAAAAACAGGAACATAGTTTGCAGTTTAAAGGTAGGGTAAGTGATTTTCTTTGGTTAAAATAAGTGTTAAATAGCTCTATATTCTGATAGTACTCATTGCTATAGAGTGTTTGTTCAGTAAAAGGAGTCTCCTTGTCTCTCCAGCTCTTTATAAAACAGAAAATGCATTTTCGTTTCAGTTTCAGTTTCATTTCCAATTTTATCCAATCAGGATAGAGAACTCAATCAGGATATAGATTAAACAAGTGAAATTGGAAGTGATGACACTAAGAAATGAGAAGGCAAAATTGGAGCTGGAACACTATAAAAATGAAGCTTAAAAATTGGTACTTTCTCCTGATTGGCTGAGATTTTGACACCTACCAGAAAATGTATTTTCTGTTTATTAAAGAGCTGGAGAGACGGGGAGACATCTGTTACTGAAAAAACACTCTATAGCAATGATTACTATCAGAATATAGTGCTTTAACCTTTTAACAAAATACTTTTTGTTTTAACCAAAAAATATCACTTACCCTACCTTTAAAGCGGCACTTTTTAACTTTTTTTTAAATGAATAAAATGTAATTTTGTCCAATCTGTATGGTAGAGTATGTTAATACAATATAACTTATACAATTGGGGTGGTTGTATGTTGTCTACCTGCTCTTCTATTGAGACATTTAGATCGTGTCAAAGGTCATAACTCACCTAGACACAGGATCTGACACAAGATTCAATTTATCCCCTGAGCAAGCAGGCAGGCTCTATTAGCTCAATGGTAAAAATGTCAGCACTTGCGCTTCTCTGTCCATGAATGTGACATCACACGTACCACCCTCTACTGAATGTGACATCACAGGTACCACCCTCTACTGAATGTGACATCACAGGTACCACCCTCTACTGAATGTGACATCACACGTACCACCCTCTACTGAATGTGACATCACAGGTACCGCCCTGTACTGAATGTGACATCACAGGTACCGCCCTGTACTGAATATGACATCACAGGTACCGCCCTGTACTGAATGTGACATCACAGGGACGCTGCCCTCATGTGTTGAAAAAATATTTTGGGGGTGGGCTTATAAGCCATGCCCCACCCCCAATCAAAACCCAAAGCAACCTAACCCAACCCACCCTCCTCTATCAAACCCCTGGCTCCCCCACATGCTCGCCCAGCACCCCTCCTCTCCTCCCAAAAAGACCCATCATCATCCCTCCACACCAGCCCTCTTTATTTATTCCCATCGGTCCTACCTACCTTGCAGTTGAAAGGCGGCTAGTAGCGCTGGTAGGCCGGGGGTGCAGGGCATTAATTGACAGCCAGATGTGAGGCCCACCCCCAGAGAGGGGGGAGGGGAGGGGGGGGGGGGGGGGGGGGGGAGCAGCCTGGGTGAGCCGCCGCGCTGCTCTAAGCCTAATGGGAAGTTTTATAATGTATGTGAGGGGCCTTGAACTGATTAGTGTAATACCCCTTTAAAACCTCCCACCCCGCGCGAGCACACACACACACACACACACACACACAAACACACGCGCGCACGCACCCCCTCCCCACACACACACACACACACACACACACACACACACACACACACACACACACACACACACACACACACACACACACACACACACACACACACACACACACACACACACAACCCCCTCATTCCCCTACTAACACTACCACTCACCTCCCCCCCAGCCCAAAAGAAAGAGATTAAGGTAAGCCAAATGTTACCATCAGAGATTAGTGTACCTATACAGCCATTACCTTCTACGGAGGCTGAGCATTGCACCGCACGGCCCCACAACAACAAGAGCCGGCCGTGGGGACGGCCCGGCGCGGCCCGGCCCGGCCGGGGGGTGGCTAGCTAGAGAGAGACAGAGAGTCACGTGCCTCATGGCTGCCAGTAACAGGCTGTGAAACCTAAACTGCAGCACCTGTCTGCTTTAGGATAGGTTATCCACGCGTGCTTGGCGTGCCTTCACACACCTGTCTCCGGTTCATCATCAAGCGGGACGGGTAGCCCGCCTTTGATCACAGCCAGGTGGTGTCACATGTACACACACACACACACACACACACACACGCGCGCGCGCACGCACACACACATACTCGAAGCGAGCTTGTGGATCTGAGATTTCTGCCCTGACAACAACGATATGAATCAAGCCACGGACGGACCCCCCCATAAACTCTGAGAGTCACAGACTTTTCTGGTTCCCAACTATCAATCATTTTAGCGTTGGGGACCCACTGGAACAAGCTCAAGGACCCCCTTGGAGGTCCTCCAGGCCCGAACCCCACTTTGAGAACCACTGGAATATATATATATACACAGTACACAGTTATACAAACACATGGTATGTGAGTCTGACGGTTCTGGAGATAAGTGAACTACAGACGGACTGAAGGACGGACACGGAGGGATCACAATGGGAACACGTCCCCAGGGACTTCTTTAGTGTTATCCTTTTAGCCTTAAACCAGTGGTTTTCAACCTTTTTCATGCCAAGAACCCCTAAATTGATAAACATTTGGATCCCTAGAAGCAAAGATTTGAGCAAAAATGTTTTCACTTTAAACATATATATTCAAAGATATGCACACATTTTCAAGATTAATTTTTTTTTGCAGATCTACAAGCTCATAGCGCGGCACCGAGTGCCGCGCTATGAGCTTGTAGATCTGCAATTTTTGAATAGCCAAAGCTTAGTGGTTAAAATGATTGGTGGGGTTGGTTAGGTAAAGACTTTGACAGGGGCCAGTTTGGAATTGCGGCCTCCTGAAGATGTTATAGATCTGCTGTAGATCTGCTAGATCTGCTATTTTCAAAAATATTTGTATACATTTGAAAACTTGAAATGGGACATATTCTGCATAATGAGCACTTTTACTTTAGGTACTTAAAGTACATGTTGATGCCAATACTTTTGTACTTTCACTCAAGCACATTTTGAATTACGTACTTTTTACTTGTAACAGAGTATTTCTACATTGCAGTATTGATACTTTTATACTTAAGCAAAACATGTGAGTACTTTTTCCACCGCTGATAATCGCCAACAAAAATTCAGGGATCCTGATGACAGGCCTACGGACAGAGTTAGGCCTTTCAAGTTGAAATCTTCCCTTTCGTTTCTTTTCTTTTTTTTAAGCATAGTCCCAAATGATTTTTCCAGCTAAAGCGCTCAGCCCAAGGTAGGCATAAAGCCACCTGTGGAAAAATCCCTTGAAAAAAGGGCCCCCGAAACATGAAATTATCTGTTGCTACCATGCAGAAAAACCAGAGCAAAGAGTTTATATGGAAGGATTTACTCTTGAGGAGAGTTGGGTTCCACAATGCGGTCATCGCGCCCCGGCGAGTACAGTGGTCTTACACTCTGAAGGAAATACTGTAGTTATGAGCCGGAGTCTGTGGCTGAAACGATATGAGAGGAACAGAAACAGAACACCAGCGTGTGCAACGGAGAGAAAGAAAGGTACACACACACAGTCACACACACACACACACACACACACACACACACACACACACACACACACACACACACACACACACACACACACACACACACACACACACACACACACACACACAGTCACACACACGCGCACGCACACACAAGCACACAGAGTGGTGTAAAGCAACTAAGTACATTTACTCAAGTACTGTACTTTTTTACTTTACTGGAGTATTTCCAAATTTCTGTACTTTTACTCCACTACAATTACTATAACACTTTAGTTACTCGTTACTTTGTAGATTTTGATTATTATTACTAAACCTACATTAACCACTTCAGCCCAGTATACATTTCGGCCATTTGAAAATAGCAGATCTACAAGCTCACAATGCGTCGCAGAGCTTGTAGATCTGCTATTTTCAAATACATTTCTTTAAATTTGAAAACTTGGGACATTCTGTATAATGAGTACTTTCTACTTTTGGTACTTTAAGTACATTTTGATAAAAAATGTCCCAGCTGGTGATCTACAAGCTTACAGTGTGTTGTGCTGTATAACACGTTGTGAGCTTGTAGATCTGCGGTTTCAGCGTGTGTGACACTCACACTGTGGCGCACAGCTAAGTTTAAAACAGGCATAACTCTCTCTAGACCTAATCCCCAAACCTGACCTCTAAATGGCCAATCCTAAACCCAACCTGGATACATGCCTAATTGTAAGCCTATAACTCTAAAGGTCTGTAAAAAAAAAGAAAGAATCTCTCGTGAGGTCCAGGACAATTTTCCTCAGTGTCTGTTCCTCAAATCCTACCATACAGTGGTGTAAAGTAACTAAGTACATTTACTCAAGTACTGTACTTAAGTACAATTTTGTGGAGTATTTCCAATGTTCAGTACTTTTACTTCTACTCCACTACTATCTCAGGGGAAAATATGGTACTTTTACTCCACTACAATTATTTGAAACCTTTAGTTACTTTGTAGATTCAGATTATTATCACGAAACATTAACCACTTAAGCCCTATATACATTTTGGCCATTTGAAAATAGCCGATCTACAAGCTCACAATGCGTTGCGATGCGACGCATTGTGAGCTTGTTGATCTGCTATTTTCAAATGATTTTTATACATTTTATACATTAGAAAGCTTGTAATGGGACATTCTGCATAATGAGTACTTTCTACTTTTGGTACTTTAAGCAAAATTTGATACCAACACTTTTGTACTTTTACTCAAGTACATTTTGAATTCCAGACTTTAACTTGTAACAGAGTATATCTACATTGCAGTATTGATACTTTTACTTAAGTAAACATGTTATGGCTACTATACTTGCGAGGACATTTTCCCCTCACAAGTATATTGATGCAATTACACACACACACACACACACACACACACACACACACACACACACACACACACACACACACACACACACACACACACACACACACACACACACACACACACACACACACACACACACACACACACACACACACACACACGGAATCACACTGAATCTTTTGTAACTGCCGCTCTCTTAAACATTTTTACACCAACTCTTTACCTGAACTACAGGGGAGGAAATTACAGGTTCCTGGTTCTTGATTTGGGGGCCTTTCTTCTTCTCCATGATGTGGGAAAGGTTTCCTTTTGACCACAAACCTCCATTTACGGCCCACTGGTGCCCTAGACCTGTAAAAAAAATACAAGTCACACACTGCTGCTGTTGCTGCAGAATTCTTATAGGTATAACTGACCAGCAATAACACAACTAGAAAAAAGGGGGAAACTTCACGCCATCAGTGGTGGAAAAAGTACTCAAATTCTTTACTTAAGTAACCGTACCAATACTGCAATATAAAACTACTCTGTTACAAGTAAAAGTCCAGAATAAAAAAGTTACTTGACCTAAAGTACAAAAGTATTGGCATCAAAATGTACTTAAAGTACCAAAAGTAAAAGTACTAAATATTTGAAAATAGCCGATCTACAAGCTCACAACGCGTCGCGATGCGACGCGTTGTGAGCTTGAAGATCTGCTATTTTCAAATAGCCTAGGTATGAAATAGGGCTAGAGTGGTTAATGTATGTTTCGTAATATCATAATTTATATCTGAAAAGTAACTAGTGGTGCGAGCTTGCAGATCTGCTAAGCTTGAAGCTTTTGTGTGACGCTGTACTTACATGGTTCCCCCAATAGGCGGCCCTGTAGGCCATTTAAGCCCCCCCCCCGCGGGGGCAACTGTCCAGGCTCCAGCTCGCACCAACACCCTGTCAGCAAAAAAAAAAAAGAAAGTTACAGGTATGTTCCATCATATTCAAGGGCTTTTGGAGAGAAATGAGACAGACAGACTCCAGTCACTTTTAGAGTACTGTAGAGGGGAGGTGTGTGTGTGTGTGTGTGTGTGTGTCTGTGTCCAGCTGATGCTCGTTGACGCTCGTTAAGGCATCAAGGAAGGCAATTATGTTTCTGCAACTGTCGAATAGGTCTACATCTATTCTAAGGCTTCGTCCACACGTACACGGGTATTTTCATAAACGCAGATATTTCGTTTTCGTTTTTGAAAACCTCCGCGTCTACACGGCCCTGTTTAAAAAAATATCTCTGTCCACACGACAACGGCTAAATGTTAAACGTTAAACGCAAAAACTCCGTTTACCGTGTCCACACGGGAACACATAGCCGGAGTTTTTAAAAATCTACACTGTGGCAGGAGTTTTCCAAAAGATGCGTTTACATGGAGCAAAAACGCGTTTGCGTGTGGACGAACCCCCCAAAACGCATATAAAAAGCTACGTTTATGAAAATACCCGTGTACGTGTGGACGAAGCCTAAGATAGAGTCAAAGCGGAAGTTTTTTTTTTTACATCTGTCTTTTTTCTCTCTCTCTTTTCTTTTTTTACGGTTAACCATTAACTGTCAGTATTAACCGGTTACCAATTGTTTAACGGTTACTGGTTAATGGTTGGCCATCATTAGCTGCTGCAGATGCTATACTTTTCAAGCACACAGTAACAACCAAATAAATAGTTGGTTCCAGGGGCGTCACGGCCATTCACTGTGCGTACGACGCGACACCCTCACAGATCCGTGATTTCATACCCCCCACTTTTTTTCTTTTTTTTTTATAATAAATCGGTGAAATCAGGCAAAAATAAGAATTAAATAACCTAACCCTAACCCTAAAACCGAAATAAAGTAACCAAAACACAAAAAAAAAAAAAAAAAAATCCACAACATTTTGAAATTTGTTTACATTTGACAGTTACAAATGTTTTTCACGATTTTTCAAAAATAGCAGATCTACAAGCTTAGCACGGCACTCGGTGCCGCGCTATGAGCTTGTATATCGGCTATTTTTGAATAGCCAAAGTGTAAAATAGTCCACCGAAAGTCCACCCCCCCCCACCTTCTGAGAGCCCGTGACACCCTGTTCTCAACTTATTTTGTTATTTTTCCCTTGTGTGACTCTCAACAAAGTATTCAAGAATCCCAGGGCCAAATTAATTAGCGCCACAACCAATAATAATTATAATAATGGTGGTAAGAGCAGCAACAACCGTAATATCTGCACTGTCACTGGAGTAGCGGGAACGCCGCCCCTCCCAAGCCCCAATCTGTTCACAGGTTGTGCAATGTTGTGGCCCTCGGCTTATTGGTACCCCAGACATAATTTGGCCCTTGGGGAAAAACTAATTGGGGAACCCTGCTGTAGTATGATCAAGTATACAGGGTGTTAATTTTTAACACACAAAGTTAAAATATGGAGATAAGAGGTTTCTGCGCCGACAGGAGCGATATTATAAAACTTGTACGAATACCCCTAAAATAGCATGTCTACAAGTAAACATGAATACCGAACACATGCATTTTTCTCTTCCCCTCCTCCCCCCCCCCCCCCCCCCTCCACCAAACACACTGAGCATAGGAAATGGCAACGGCAAACCACAGTTTGTCTTGACACCGTGCCAGCAGTCTATATCTGACCCAAACTGTTGGTGAGAGTTGGCCCCGTAGCGGAGCTAGCTCTTGGACGTTGTAAT
>NC_139954.1:44751175-44753675 GCF_963454915.1 Gymnoscopelus microlampas | reverse complement strand
TCGGGAGTGTGAATGACTGCGCTGGAATGCGGGAGGGAGAGAGAGAGAGAGAGACCGAGAGAGAGAGAGAGAGAGAGAGAGAGAGAGAGAGAGAGAGAGAGAGCTAAGCAGCTCGCTCGCCCTCCGGCCTCCCAGTACGACTCGACTGGATGCGAGGTGAGCCGCGCGAGGAATGAGCACACGTGTGCGTTCGTTCGTTCGTTGCTCCTACAAACATCCCCAGAGGCGCATTTTCCAGCATTAAAAAACCGGCCGCACACACTCTGCACCACCTCCACTGTCTCTGTACAGAGCGCACGGCACAGCCCACTACATAGGGCAGCCGTCGCTGCTCGCTAAGCCGGCGGGTAATATATATTCTCCTACCTGAGGAATGCGGGGCGGCTAAAACGCACTTCTAGCCCTTAACCCATTTAGACCGGGAACGCATCTGTGTGTAGATTTCTTTGGATATTCAAAAATAGCAGATCTGCAAGCTCATAGCGCGGCACCGAGTGCCGCGCTATGAGCTTGTAGATCTGCTATTTTTGAAAAATCACGAAGATTTGTGCAAATCTTTGAATATATTTATTTTGAAAGCGGACATTTTAACTCTTGTTACAACTCCTGGGGGTCCCTGGAACAAAATCTTTTGAGATGGGGGTCCACGGCAAATACACACCACGGATATTGTAGCAACATACGTTTTTTCAAAATACTGTTAGGATTTAGAAGACATTTGTAGAATCCCCCAGAAGCAAAGATTTGAGTTACAAATGTTCGCTTTAAATATATATATTCAAAGACCCACTCTTTCCCACGATTTTTTCCCCAAAAATAGCAGATCTACAAGCTCGTAGCGCGGCACTCGGTGCCGCGCTACGAGCTTGTATATCTGCTATTTTTTTGAATAGCCAACGAAATCTAAAAATGACACACAGTCGCGTTCCCGGTCGTAAAGGGTTAAGCCACAGCAAAGCCCACAACCAATCAAGGGAGTGGCTTTTTACAAGACACCTCGCTTTCATCACACAGCGTGGAGGGGATAGAGGATGATTCGATGTAGGACCACCAGGTTTTTCCGCCCCGCACAACAAAAAGGAGAAGAAACCAGCGTATAGGCTTTATACGTGTGTCAAAAGAGAAGAGCGTGGAGTGGAGCCGCTCGGTGCAAACCGTGAAGAGCAGAGCTGCCCCCCACCCCCCCCCCCCACCCCCCCGAGGGGAGGATTAGCTGTACCTGTGAAAGGCCTGTCAGGTAGATTCACAGGAAGCCATGATGAGACCATGAGATGAGTGGGAGGAGAGGGGAGGATGAGCACTCGCCTTATTCCCTTTGCTCTGTAATCCAAAAGCCTGCAGAGATGGATGAATGCGCGCGTGTGTGTGTGTGTGTGTGTGTGTGTGTGTGTGTGTGTGTGTGTGTGTGTGTGTGTGTGTGTGTGTGTGTGTGTGTGTGTGTGTGTGTGTGTGTGTGTGTGTGTGTGTGTGTGTGCGTGCGTACATGCGTGCCATCAGTACGCCATCAGTCCAACGGTCCATCTTTACACTTAAAAAAGGGTAGAAAAGAAAAGAGGGTATACCGAAGAATGAGAACGAGAAGACAGACCGATAGGATAAGAAACAGGGAACAAGAGAGAGAGAGAGACAGACAGACAGACAGACAGACAGACAGACAGACAGACAGACAGACAGACAGAAGTCTGGAGTAGCGTAGTCGCCAACCATACCGGTATATACTCTGTGATGGGGAGGATTCAACGGGTCATGTTCATGTCAACAGGACCTGTCACACAGCTCCCAAATGTTTATGGCTTTTTCTTCCGGGGGCAGGTTCTCTCCCTCCCCACCATCCATCCATCCGTTAACTTTAGTCCTTCAAAAGCCCCCCCCCCCCCCCCCCCCCCCCCCCTCTAACATGTCATCATGTCTCTGTTCACACAGATATCCAAGGCCAAGTTTCAAAGGATTTCATTAGGAAGCCCCTATTTAGTCTATCGTGGCAGATGCGTTCGTTGTGTCTTACCGGACGGTCTGTTAGCTATAGCAGTGGTTGTCAAACTTTTTCATGTCAAGGACCCCAAAAATTGACACTTCGGACCCCTCATGTGAAAAGATATGCCAGGGACCCCCATAAGAGAAGATTTTTACGGCTCTAGCAGTGATGCTCAACCATTTTAATTTCAAGGACCCCCCAGTTTGACATGCATTAGGCTACGGACCCCCATTTAATGGCATTTCTATCTCTGGGACCCCAGTTTATACTGTAAAATCAATGTTAATGTAACTCAGAGAGTGTGCAAACGGAACCAAATGGACCCTAACGGGTCCATTTGGTTCCATTTGAACACTCTCAGAGTTACAGACCTATAAGGGTCCATTTGGTTCCTAACTATCCATCATTTAGCTGGGGACCCCCTGGAACTCCCCCAAGGACCCCACTTTGAGAACCAACGAGCTATAGCATTGCTACATTACATTACAGTCATTTAGCAGACGCTTTTATCCAAAGCGACTTACA
>NC_139954.1:44667842-44750975 GCF_963454915.1 Gymnoscopelus microlampas | reverse complement strand
TTTTCAATAAAGTGAGTCCTGGGACTCACTGGCGGTCATTTGAATGAGTCCCACTAATCTTAGATTAGATGTTGGCCTAGTTGACAGTGCAGAAGCATAATTGCTCTGATGCCTATAACATTAACGAGCGCCAATGAGCGTCAGCTGGACAAAGACACAAACACACCTGCCCTCTGCAGTTCTCGAATTTGAAAGTGACTGGAGTCTGTCTAATTTCTCTCCCTTGAATATGATGGAATATGATCAGGGGCGTCACGGCCATTCACTTTCATACGGTCCCCACTTTTTGCAAAGTTTTTTTTTTCTATAATAAATCGGTAAAATCAGGCAAAAATAAGAATTAAATAACATAACTCTAACCTAACCCTAGAATCGAAATAAAGTAACCAAAAAACGGGGGAAAACTAACAAAATCAGCCCAAAAAAGTCCATCCCCCCACCTTCTACTACTGTGATTATGGTAAGCTCACATTTCATATCACACACACACATATCACATAACTTTTTTGGGGGGGTTTGTTTTTAAACCAATACCGATATGTTCCGATATTAAATTTTTATGCTAATATCAGCGGATAAAATCGGGAGGCCGATCAGACATGACTAGTCCCAGGCACGTGCTCCATCTCCTGAGCCACTAGCTCCCTCCCTACTTAAACAGATGATAGGTTAACTGTTTACCTGGTACATAGTCTCAATGTACAGATTATTATTTTTGACAGTATATATTGTTTAGAGGTTCTTGTGCCATACCTGTGATCCTATAGTTTACTGAGGCACTACACTGTCTCTCTGCATCTGATGCATGTGATCACCTTGCTTATCTGTCTGCTAAATGCCTAAATGTCAAGTCACACATGAAGCCAATCTGGCTACAGCTGCTTAGCAAAAAGGGAAATTCTAAAACATACAAATGCATTTTCGTGTCGAGTTTGTTCGAACACCACTTCGGTCCTCTACCCCATTGGTTCTCAAAGTGGGGTCCGGGGACCCCCAGGGGTCCTTGAGGGAGTTCCAGGGGGTCCCCAGCTAAATGATAGATTAGGCACCAAGTGGACCCTTATGGGTCTGTAACTCTGAGAGTGTACAAATGGAACCATTAGGGTCCATTTGGTTCCATTTGTACACTCTCAGAGTTAAATTAACATAGATTTTACAATATAAATTGGGGTCCAAGAGATAGTAATGCCATTAAATGGGGGTCCGTAGCCCTAATGCACGTCAAACTGGGGGTCCTTGAAATTTAAATGGTTGAGAATCACTGCTAGAGCTGTAAAAAATGTTCTCTTATGAGGGTCCCTGGCATATCTTTTCAAATAGGGGTCCCCGGGCGGGCTAATAAGTGTCAATTTGGGGGTCCTTGACATGAAAAAGTTTGAGAGCCACTGCTCTACCCTGAATCATCCCACCCTATAGCATAATGAGCAGGGGTTAGGTTATCTGGGGTTCCTTGAAAAAGAGAAGTTGTGAGGACCACCGCTGCTTTGTAGCAAACGGCCGGGTGATCGTTGGAAGAGATAGTCTGGCTTGAGAGACTATTACTTCTTCCCAGAGACACAGGCTATAAAGCTGTGTTGATCTCATGGTAGACGCAAACCAGGTCTTGCCCACTGAAAGCCCTTGTTCTCTTCGCATCCTTAGCCTGTGAAAACAAGCCGACCGCTACGTACACACAAACACAGGGTGTTTGGGGAAACGGAGCCAGGGCGCTAAGTGCTGGTGGTCTCGCTGTGTATTTGGTCAGTGTGTAGCGGCTCTACTGTGGGAGCCCGTATTTGTTTTATGTGTGGCGGCTTGCAAATGGGCATTTGAAACAAAAAAAAAAGCGCAAAAAAGTTCCAAGGTGATGAAAGAAAAAATCCAAATCGTGTGGACGGAATCTCAGGGATTCCTACATGGGAAAACGGCGTGCATGGATTGGCTCCCATAGCGGATGATCTCCATATTTGGGCAACGTTTTCAGCCCAATCTGACCTCCGCAGACTCCCAGTGTAAAATGGAAGCATTAAAAAAGAAAGTTCACACACACACACACACACACACACACACACAGACCCTTTTCTAGACGGCTCGTCTCCGAGGAGCAACGGCATAAAAATGTGCTACTGTATATTTGACATACAGTGGTGTAAAGTAACCAAGTGCATTTACTTAGTACTAAGTACTGTACTTAAGTACACTTTTGAGGTATTTTTACTTTACTGGAGCATTTCCAAATTTCTGTACTTTTACTTCTACTCCACCACACCTCAGAGGCAAATATTGTACTTTTACTCCACTACAATTACTTGAAAGCTTTAGTTACTAGTTACTTTGTCGATTTTGATTATTATTGCAAAACATACATTAACCACTTCAGCCGTATATATATATTTCGGCCATTTGAAAATAGCCGATCTACAATGCGTCACGATGTGACGCATTGTGAGCTTGTAGATCAGCTATTTTCAAAAGATTAGTCTACCTTTTATACATTTGAAAACTTGTGAAATGGGACATTCTGCATAATGAGTACTTTCTACTTTTGGTACTTTAAGCACACTTTGAAACCAATACTTTTGTACTTTTACTCCGGAATTCAAGTCAATTTTGAATTCCGGACTTTTGCTTGTAACAGAGTATTTCTACATTGCGGTATTGATACTACTAGTAAGTAACAAATGTGAATACTTGTCCCACCACTGTTGACATATGACCCTGCGCAATGCGCAATTGAAGCAAAGGGCGGGAACCAACCAACACATCGTGGAGCTATTACAGGGGTGATGCAACTTTGATGATGGAGAGGGCCACTATATTTCCACACTCACTCCAGAGGGTCACATTGCATATACGGTCGGGCAGACACATCTTACCTCCGTAACGTTTTTCCTAAATGAATGCCGTACTTCACCATTCTATGTCACACAAAAATAGCAAAAGTAGCCGATCTACAAGCTCAAAACGCGTCGCGTTTTGAGCTTGTAGATCGGCTACTTTTGCTATTTTTTAATTGGAATCCAGATTTTTTTTTTGCCATTTTCTTATTGGAATCTTGCAACATTTGTATTTAATTTAAAATGCATATAGTTATACTTATGTTAACTTCATGAACTTAAATACAAATACATTGGACATAAAAAAGTAAGAATTGTAATACTAGTCACTAACCCATTGAGACCTGGAACTGTGTCATCTTTAGATTTGAGCTAAAAAGCATTATTTTACACATTGGGCTATTCAAAAATAGCAGATCTACAAGCTCATAGCGCGGCACCGAGTGCCGCGCTATGAGCTTGTAGATCTGCTATTTTTAAAGCAAACATTTTTAACTCAAATCTTTGCTTCTGGGGAGTCCCTGGAACAACATATTTTGATGGGGGTCCGCGGCCAAATACACATAATTTTGGGGGTCCTTGACATGAAAAAGATTGAGCACCACTGATATAGAAACATACGTTTTTCAGAAAACTGTTGGGATTTAGGAGACATGTAGGTATCGGCTTCAGGTCTCAATGGGCTAAGCTACTATAATATAGACTGAAGTAATTAAAGCGGGTCATGTTTGCATGTTAGAAATTGTAACAGCTGAAATCAGGAGGGGGGGGGGGGCACGACAAGTCCTATAAAATACCTGTCGCCTCACACACACACACACACACACACACACACACACACACACACACACAGAGGAGGGGAATCACATGTCCTCTCCGCCCCTCTCTCTCTCTCTCTCTCTCTCGTCATGATATAAGGTCTATAATGGCATAATGATATTACAGTAATCAGGATGTGAGTGAGACTCGGCCCAAACTTGACGTTGAGTGGAGGGGCAGAGAGTGGGAGAGAAAGTGCA
Source organism: Gymnoscopelus microlampas (assembly GCF_963454915.1). Lineage (NCBI taxonomy): Eukaryota > Metazoa > Chordata > Actinopteri > Myctophiformes > Myctophidae > Gymnoscopelus > Gymnoscopelus microlampas. The sequence continues at coordinate 44,747,140 of NC_139954.1, read as the reverse complement.
ATGAAGATGGATGGCATTAGAAAGAGGTGGAAACGGAGAAAAGGAGGAAGTGGAGGAGAACAGAAAGGTCTTTGCAACAGACAGGCCGACGCCAACCCTGCCTTCCTTTAGCCAGACTGTATCAAACTATGTATAGCGGTGGTGGACAGTATCCGAGTACATTTACTTGAGTATTGTACCTTCCGAGTTTTCAAAATGTTTAAATTGCCAAGTGCATGTTTTAATATCAATGCATTAAGGCCTATACTGTGTAACATTTTTGACATACGTCTTTTTTTAGTTTTTTGGATTTTTTGATTATTCAAATATCAGTGAAATATTAGTGAAAATAGCTATTTTCACTATATTTGAGATTATATCAGAGATTAACCCATTGAGATCTGAGGCGATTCTTTAAAAAAAATGTAAATCATAACGTTTTTTGGAAAAAAAAAAAAAAAAAATGTTTTCAAGATTTTTCAAAAATAGCAGATCTACAAGCTCATAGCGCGGCACCGAGTGCCGCGCTATGAGCTTGTATATCTGCTATTTTTGAATAGCCAAAGACATGTAAAGTGACACAGATGCGTTCCAGGTATCAATGGGTTAATTCATAATGTACTTTTTTCCCTTCCTAGAAATGTAATGGAGTCAAAAGTACAATATTTGTTTTTGAAATGTAGTGGAGTGAAAGTCCAAAAGTATCCACACAAATACAGATACTCAAGTAAAGTACAGATACTCAAATAATGTACTTTAAGTACAGTACTAAAGTAAATGTACTTATTACTGTCCAGTGTGTCCACTACTGTTCGCATGCCACTCTTTATGGCTTCCCGCCTGGCGACAACACTCATACTTACAGTAAGGTATACAGGACGGCCACCAGGAAATGTGGACAATGATGCAATTAAGTAAATAGGTAGCTATGGTGCTGCGTAATAAGCTGAAGTTATGGAGCCTGTGACGTGCTGCTCCCTGTCTCATGTTCTGATTCCCTGTGTGTGCAGAATCAGGAATGCTATCAGGAAATGAGTCGTACTATTTCTTTTGAACTTCGAGTGGCTCTTAAATTTAACCGTCATTTTTGTCATTTTTGGATTTCTTTGGCCATCCAAAAAAATAGCAGCTTGTACATCTGCTATTTATTTATTTTTATCGTGAAAATGTGCGCAAATCTGCAAAAATATATACTTTTTAAAACGATATGTTTGTAAAATATGTTGCCTCTTCCAGAAGCAAAGATTTGAGATACAAATGGTCGCTTTAACAAATATATATTCAAAGATTTGCAAAAAATTTCAACATTTTAGCAGATTTTCAACTATCTAAATAGCAGATCTACAAGATTGTATATCTGCTATTTTTGAACAGCCAAAGAAATCTTTAAAATGATACAGATGCGTTCCTGGTCTTAATGGGTTAAGCAATAGGCCCTAATCAAATTTATTTTTCCTGCTTTGCGGTGAACCCTGCAAATAAAATAAAATAAATCATGCTTTGTTATTGTTCAAACACTTAAGACATTTTCTTTTTCTTTAACAACTACAGCTGTTAAATACTTTAACTTTAACTTTTAATTTGTTTGTGGCCCAAGGCTCATGGCCTATGCCTGTGTATAATCAAAGAATAATAGGCTAGAATCTAGATGATAGAATGTCCTTCAGCTTGCTATCGAACGACAGATCATTTTCGCCCTTTATGAGGGTCTGTCTGTCTGTCTGTCTGTCTATGTGTGCATGTACGAGATCTACGTGGAAGCCGTACCTTTGCGTGATGATTTCACATCATAACACCAATAAGAACATTTCTCCGATATCATTACGGCTCAAACGTATCCAACAGATCATTCAAAATGTAGAATCCGTAATGCTCACATGGTGTGGGGTCTTTTTTTCCACCAACCATGAGCGGTATTAATTGCTGACAAAATGGAGCCATCACTCACTTGCATATATATATCTGTCTCTGGGTTTCTATATAGAGAGATCATCATCACAAAGGCATATTTATAGCCCATTCATAATTCTCCGTACAACGTGCTCAGTGTGTTCCTCCCGAGGTTCTCCGTCTGCGTGTGTGTGTGTGTGGAAGGCCTCCACGGGACAGGACGCCATCACACACACCGACACACGCATGCAGCTGCTCGCCATCAAAAGAAGATTATGTACACTCCGCCACAAACACACTGGGGTCTCTGTGCTCCAATAAGATCAACAGATAAACAAGCATTCTTCATAAAAAAAAAACCGTTTAAAATTATGACGTTTGATCGTCCCCTGATTGATACGTTTCATCGTACGGTTCGCGTTCCGTAATCTCGTCAAATGAGACCTGCGTTACTCGCGGCTGCACAAAGGGCCGCCAGTTCTCTCTCTCCGCTCCGAGAGCGGGACCCGGGTGTGTTTCTAAGGGCCCCGTTCTGTGCTCGAAATGAGCTGCACGATGGATGCACCTATATACATACATATTGGCAGGTCCTATATAGGCATTTTGTGGCAATTATGTGTCGCAGTAGATCTATTTGCAGATGAAGGCTGGCTTTAACCCATTTAGACCGGGAAATCTGTGCAATTTTTTAAAATTTCTTTGGCTATTCAAAAATAGCAGATCTACAAGCTCATAGCGCGGCACCGAGAGCCGCGCTATGATCTTGTAGAGCTGCTATTTTTGAAAAATCGTGAAAGTTTGTGCAAATCTTTGAATATATACGTATATATATTTAAAGCAAACATTTGTAACTCAAATCTTTGCTTCTGGGGGATTCAATAGTCTTCTAAAGTTTTTTGAAAAACAAATGTTTTATATGAGTGGTTAACTTTTTCATTTTGCGGGCCCCCATCTCAAAATATTATGTAATAGGGACACCCAGAAGCAAAGATTTGAGTAAAAAAAAGTCCCTTTAAAAAATATATTTTCAAATATTTGCACAAATGTGCACAATCTTTCCAAAAAATAGCAGATCTACAAGCTCATAGCGCTATGAACTTGTAGATCTGCTATTTTTGAATAGTCAAAGAAATCTAAAAATGACACACAGATGCGTTCCCGGTCTTAATGGGTTAAAGAGATGATCGTCAAATCAGATCAGCGTACACACATGCCTCAACCTAAAGAGTGGTGCCGCTTTTAACAGACACGTGGCCCAGGAAATATAGAAACTATTTCCAGAGCATGACAATCCATCTGTGTTGGCATATTAGAAATACCTTGAGGCACACATTTTTAGTCAAATCCACATTCAGCAGGTGGTGGAACGCTGAGATCCTGTTAATTTAACCACTTTCAACCTGATATGCCCTATTCTGGGCATGTCAGAGGCGAAAATGTCCTCTAAAAACATTTTAAGAATTGAACAAAATTGCAACGCGTTGTAAAGCTTGCAGATCGATCGGCTATTTTCGGCAAAGAGGTTTGGTGTGGAGGAGGAAGAAGAGCGGACCAAGTGCAGAGCAAAACGGTCGGGTTTACTAAGTTATATAACATGAATCCAACATGATAGCTAATAGAAAAGATTGTGTAAACAAACAAACAAACAAAAAACATTAATGGACACAACGCTGATGATAGTGCTGCAAACAAGTCTATGAAACTATATATGAAAAAGTTTAATCTGCAACACAAGTCTATACAATATGTAGTGTGTGGGGGTCCCTGCTTCATCTCTCTCTCTCTCAGCTAAGGGGTCCTTGGGCTGAAAAAGTTGAAGACCCCTGCTATGGGTCGTATACGTAGATCAAAATTGACCTGTAAGTGAATGAGAATGGATTTATTTTTGACTTTCCAAATCGTAAAAGAAAACACAATCCAAGGTCTTCCATCGGAAAGCTCCGGCCGTCACCCCTTTCTTTCCAAATGGTGTTGTGTGTGTTTCCATTGTGGTGTGGAGGAGACTTCTTCATGTGTCAGACCGTTTGAAAATTGTAGCGTGGCAGACGAGAAAAAAAAAAAAACTAAAAGAAAGGAAAAAAAAAAAAACTTAAATAAGGAAAACAGCTAAATGAACTCCCAATAAACCCCCTGATCTCTTTAATTTTATTGCACATTTTAATCTGTCATTGTAAGTGCTCCCAAGAAGAAAGCCAACCCCCCCCCCCCCCCCCCCCCTACCCTCCGCCCCCTTTTTCTCCCAAGCCCCTGTGGCTTTTATGGGGATTATGCTGCAAAAAAAAAGAAAAAAAGAAATCTGGATGAACACATAGGGATTACATGGACAAAAATGTCAACATGTGTGGGCTTCTATACACTTCATTTTTAACCCTTTAAGACCTAAGACGCATCTGTGTCATTTTAAGATTTCTTTGGGCTATTCAAAAATAGCAGATATACAAGCTCATAGCGCGGCACCGAGTGCCGCGCTACGAGCTTGTAGATCTGCAATTTTTTTGGAAAAATCATGTTTTTTTTTTTACAAAAATGTTAAGCAATTTTTAAAGCAAACATGTTTTACACAAATCTTTGCTTCTACAAATGTCTCCTAAATCCTAACAAAAAACTTATGTTTTACTATAATATCAGTGGTTTTCAAACTTTTTCATGTCAAGGACCCCCAAAATTATATATTTGACCGCGGACCCCCATCTAAAAAAAATTCTTCCAGGGACCCCCAGAAGCAATGAGTTAAAAATGTTCGCTTAAAATATATATATATATATATATTCAAAGATTTGCACACATTTTCACGATTTTTCAAAAATAGCAGATATACAAGCTCGTAGCGCGGCACTCGGTGCCGCGCTATGAGCTTGTAGATCTGCTATTTTTGAATAGCCCAAAGTGTAAAATAATGCTTTTTAGCTCAAATCAAAAAATGACACACAGATGCGTCCTCAGGTCTCAATGGGTTAACCATTTGGAGTTTTTTTTTTTTTTTTTTGGTCTCAGTCCTATAACTGTGGCAAAGACGATTAGACTCTGCCGCCCGCTACGCGTTTAACCCCCACGGGTCGCTATGTAAATAAACACTTGTCCTCGTGAAACCTATAGGCCTCTATACCACTAGACAAGCTATAGTACGTAGGCTATGCACGGATAAGAGTCGTATATTGCTCTGAATTAACATGCATTGTGATATAAGTGTAACCCATCGCTTTGGATTTCTTTGGCTATTCAAAAGTAGCAGATCTACAAGCTCAGAGCACGGTGCCGCGCTATGAGCTTGTAGATCTGCTATTTTTGAACATTTGTCAACATGTGTGCAAATCTTTGAATAATATGTTGTTTTTTAAAGCATTTGTAACTGTCAAATGTCTCAACACATGTCTTAATTTTTCTGAAAAACTATTGTCGCTATATTGGCAGCAATTTGAGTATTTGCTGCCAATATAGCAATATTGTGCTGTTTTTGGCCGCCGATCCCCATCAAAATATGTTGTTTGAAGATCTGAGTCAAAAATGTTGTTTAAAAAATATATATATATATTCAAAGATTTGCACAAATGTTCAAGATTTTTCAAAAATAGCAGATCTACAAGCTCGTAGCGCGGCACCGAGTGCCGCGCTACGAGCTTGTAGATCTGCTATTTTTTAATAGCTAAAGTATACAAAAATGGTTATAGCTAAAACAGATGCGTTCCCGGATTGAATGGGTTAACAATGGCATGGGAGTTGTTTAAAATGTGCGATTCATATCATCATAATGTGAATTATAATTCATATCACTCCCTAACTGTCTCATGATATAAAACTGAAGCCATGACAAGTATCATGAGTCCGATGATGGCGTTCTCATGACGTTACAATCATTTTCATGCACTTCAACACAGAACCATCAACAATGCAGGTCGTCTGCAACACTTCATAAGCGGTGGTCCCTCAAATTCATATGTATTAGGCCACGGACCCCCGGACCCCCCCATCTGAAAAGATTCTTTGACAGGGAGTCAGGGACCCCCAGAAGAAAAGATTTGCATAAAACGTATTTCTAAACTATTCAAAATCGCGTCATGTTGCCATGCTTTGCAGATCAGATTTCAGATTCAGATTCACTTTTATTGTCACTTAGATGCACAGGTACATACATGTGAAAAACTTACGCTCAGAAGCTCCAATAATAAAACAATAAAAACATGATAAAAGAACCTAAAAACGCTCATAAGCAATAAATAAACAAACACAGGCAGATCAGTTTAAGGAAAGTGCATGGTGCAGAGCATGCATGCATGTAGAATAGTGTAAAATAGGTGTAGTGTTCTCATGCAGTGTAGGGAACTGTGACTTACCACACCAAGGTAAACCGCAGCCAATGAAGACAGAGTCAAAGTAAGATTTGACTCTTTGCTGTTGCTCTTCGTCATTAACATGACGGTGAAAACTGTAAAATATTAAAACAATACAAACATTCAGTGTCTGAGTTCTTCATTGACAGCATTGCAAACTACAATCAGAGTCAAAAGAAACCAGGTGAGTAGCAAATCACATAGACCAGTGGTTCTCAAACATTTTCGTGCCAAGGACCCCCAAATTGACACTTATTAGCCCACAGACCCCCATTTCAAAAGATATGTACAAAAACGAATTTCACCCACTTTTTTACCTTGTAAACCTGTGATGTGACAATAAAACTGATTCTGATTCTGATTCTGATATGCCAGGGACCCCCATAAGAGAAGATTTTTTTACGGCTCTAGCAGTGATTCTCAACCATTTTAATTTCAAGGACCCCCAGTTTGACATGCATTAGGGCTACAGACCCCCATTTAATGGCATTTCCATCACTTGGACCGCAATTTATATCGTAAAATCTATGTCAATTTAACTCTGAGAGTGTACAAATGGAACCAAATGGACCTGTTAGGGTCCATTTGGTTCCATTTGTACACTCTCAGAGTTACAGACCCATAAGGGTCCATTTGGTGCCTAATCTATCATTTAGCTGGGGACCCCCTGGAACTCCCTCAAGGACCCCTGGGGGTCCCCGGACCCCACTTTGAGAACCAATGACATAGACACACTTCAAAGCAATGAGCAAGATGACTTACACCTGTGCACTACACACAGGTAGCAGCAGACGCGGTTACAGAATTAACTTTCCCAAATTCCAAATAAACATTCGCCAAACTTCACAAAAAGGGTCACAGAAAGTTGAAATCAGTAACACAACTTACGACATTGCGTCCACAATGCTTCCAGGTGGGTTAGATGGGTTTAAAGGCTCACAGCTCTGAACAGGTGAGGTTTGTCTTCTCTGTGCATTGCTGCATCAACAGGTGCTGACAGGAAGTGACTCTTGTTATTAGTGTTTTCAAAATAAAATGCACTGGTACACGCCTTCACAATAACGTGGTATTCACGAGCATTTCTAATGTAAATAGGAATACAAACATGTTGCATAGAATTACTCAAAGTAAAAAATAAACAAAACAATTAACATAATTATGCAATTATTTGACAGCTTTAGTTACTAGTTACTTTGCAGATTTAGATTATTATCCGATCTACAAAATAGCCGATCTACAAGCTCACAATGCGTCACAATGCGTCATGCATTATGAGCTTGTAGAGCTGCTATTTTCAAAAGATTTGAATACATTTTGAACTTGCAAAAATGGGACATTCTGCACCATGAGTATACTTTTACTTCTTGTACTTTAAGTACATTTTGATGCCAATGCTTTTGTACTTTTACTCAAGTAAATTTTGATTACCGGACTTTTACTTGTAACAGAGTATTTCTTCACTGCAGTATTGATACTTTTACTGAAGTACAAAATGTGAGTACTTTTTCCTGAGATAGAGAGCCTCTTCAGGCATGGCAACGCGGTGCCGCCACGGCTTGTATACGTACGGGGCAGAAAGCAGAAAAAGGGATGTCAGTGTTTTCACAGTCACAGAGAGGAGGGGAGGTATTGATAGCTTCATTTATGTGTGCTGGGCTCCAGCGCTTAACTCACTGCCGTGTCGGATGGAACAAGCTGCCGCTTAATGATTATTGACAGGCTGGAGAGGATTGTTCTTTGGCTCTGAGAAGACGGAGAGAGAGAGAACAAGAGCAGGGGATTGATTGATCTCATTTTCCCCCCGGGAACTTTTCCATTCCGTTAAGAACACATTCGTTTCGTCCGGGAGTAATGGTCCCGACACGTAGAGGCCTTCACTACAAAACTCCCCTCCTTTTGCAGTTATTGATGTGACTCGAGCGCAGCCCTGAAGACCAAATAAATAAATACAAAATAAATAAAAACATCAGATCAGATCTCCCACAGAGCATTTTATGAATGTATTGAAAGTGCGGGGGGGGGGGTGATCAGTCCTTGCCAACCCCATGAATCACAACATCAATTAACCCATTGAGACCGGCATCTGTGTCATTTTTTGATTTGAGCTAAAAAGCATTATTTTACACTTTGACTATTCAAAAATAGCAGATATACAAGCTCATAGCGTGGCACCGAGTGCCGCGCTACGAGCTTGTAGATCTGCTATTTTTGAAAATTCGTGAAAATGTGTGCAAATCTTTGAATACATATATTTTTAAAGCGAAAATGTTTAACTCAAATCTTCGCTTCTGGGGGGTCCCTGGAACAAAAATATTTTGATGGGGGTCCGCGGCCAAATACATATCATTTTGGGGGTCCTTGACATGAAAAATATTGAGCACCACTGATATAGAAACATGACGTTTTTCAGAAAACTGTTGAGATTCAGGAGACATGTATAGAATCGGCTTCAGGTCTCAATGGGTTAAAGTCTAACGCATTTCTCCTCGTTGCCCCTTGGTGTTTACATAGTTCAGAGATCCAATAATCACTGCTCGTATATCACAGGAAAAATGTAGAAAGTTCAAAAAGAAAAAGCCAAAAGTATTACATGTTAGCATCCAAGAACCGAGAGACATATGAATACAATTTGAGTCTTGGCGGCGAGGTGGAAGGAGGGTTTCACAAAGTCGCTGCGTTCCCCTTACAAAAGGAGGAGGGGAGGGGGGGGGGGGGTGTTATTCTTCAAATTGCTGTTATGTTTTTCCTTTCTTTTTTTTTACAAATACATAAATATATACAGCAAATCGTTGCTGTCAGGTAGAAAGCTATTATCTCCATATTTCATACTTTTTATGTTCCCCCCGCCCCCCCCCTTATTTAATGCTCTACTTTGTCACACAAAAGGAGCAAAAATAGCAGATCTACAAGAAATCTCTGATTTCTGAGTTTGAATCCTGAAAGGTAACTGTCTTCTTGGACATGAGAGGTTTCCACCAGACAGAGATGACATGCAAAGGGAGAGAGAGAGAGAGAGAGAGAGAGAGAGGATGGATAGTACTGTACACTGGTATTGAACTGGATAAGTGAGGTGAATAATCCAAGTTTGTATTACTATACTTATGAGGACATCAATACTTTAGGACAGCCATTTTATGAATGCCATTTAAAAAAGATATATATTTTGCCATTTTTAACCGTAAGCCTAAAGCCGAAAAACAGCAGATCTATAAGCTCACAACGCGTCGCGCTGCGACGTGTTGTGAGCTTATAGATCGGCTGTTTTTCGGTGCATGACACTGGCGTGTAACTAAGTATAAATCATGTTTATAACTCTAATTCCAATCCCTAAACCTAACCTCTAAATGTCTAATCCTAACCTGAATGTTTTTCTAATTGTAAACGTATCTCTAAAAATGTTTTTTTTAACTATAAAACAACCATTTGTCTTGTGACGACCAGGAAAACGGTCCTCACAATGTAGATTTCTTCAAATTCTACTATACTTGGTCTTCGCAAGTATAGTAATACAAACACACACACACACGCACGCACGCACGCACGCACGCACGCACGCACGCACGCACGCACGCACGCACGCACGCACGCACGCACGCACGCACGACACACACACACACACACACACACACACACACACACACACACACACACACACACACACACACACACACACTGTATAAGTAAAAGTACAGTATGACATCAATGATGGAACAGCACACCCATTACCAGTATATAAAAAACTAGCATAATAGTATAATATTCAACATTTATACTGAAACACATTGGATTATGAGCATTTAATGTACTCTAGTATCACATTAAAAAAAACGTGTTTATACTGGATGTGACTGCTTCCTCTTGCCGTTGGCTGCCTCAAACGATAACATTGGGACATTTCCACGGATCTATCACACACGTTTCTCTCCTCTCTCTCCGCGAAAGAAACATCGTTGTAACTGCAGCTGTCACAGACGACTGTGTGGCAGAGACGAGAGTCAAGATATTAAGGAAGATGTAAGTATTTCCCATATTTAAAACATTCTAATAAAGTTCAAGATCCTAGAAGTTATTGTAAGGCGGGGGGGAGGCGGCTGAAGTTAAGCAGTCAACACCTGGTCTGAGTCAAAGTAATTGGCCTGGGCGTGACTAATACACCTGTTGTGCATTGAGCTAATTGATGACGAACACAGGCTATATCATCCAAGCTTGTATCAATTATCCTCAACATCTCATTTCCATGTGGCTGTCTACGGCTGTGGTTCTCAAAGTGGGGTCCGGGGACCCCCAGGGGTCCTTGGGGGGGGGGGGGGGGGGGGTTCCCAGCCAAATGATTGCTAGTTGGGAACCAAATGGACCCTTATGTGTCTGTAACTCCGACGGCGTACAGATGGAACCGGGTCCATTTCGTTCCATGTGTACACTCTTATTACTCTTAAAATTAACACTCATTAACACTATCAAAATGGTATAATATTCGAGTCCAATGCATTTCAAAATGGTTGAGAATCACACGTCTCACACGTCTCTCATGTGAGTCCTTTGCATGGCACATCTTTTCAAACGGGGGTCCGCGGGCCAAATATATATCAATTTGGGGGTCCTTGACATGGAAAAGTTTGAGAACCACTGGTCTACGCTACGGTATATAGTTACAACAACTAAGGCATGATGTTACATGATGGAAATAAAGAGCACTTTGATCTCTAAAGAGTCCCGCGGTCGTCTGTCCGTCCGTCTCCACCATTGAGCCTGTCACAGTACCGAGTAGGCCTACATCTATTCTGCCACAGCACAGTCGCTCAGTCAAATAGGTCCCATTGTTCTTGTTATTGTGCAAATAATCACTCTGTGTTGTTGAGGCTATTGTGCAGATACCACTGTGTGTGTGTGTGTGTGTGTGTGTGTGTGTGTGTGTGTGTGTGTGTGTGTGTGCGTGCGTGCGTGCGTGTGTGCGTGTGTGTGTGTGTGTGTGTGAGACTTGGCTCATCCCTCTCCCTGTAGTCACAGGAACTAACTGGGACCCTCTGATTTAGTTGCTGAAATGTTAACAAACGTGGAGCCAACACTTCCCTCACACTGCGGTGCCACTTCATCTATTACCACTTATGGAAAATACCTTCCTCGTGAAAAAAAAAAACTGCAGGGAGGGGGGACCGTACGGGGGCCCGTGATTGGCCCCGCCGAAGGATGTGGTTAAGTCACATATTCAATCCCTCATCATCGCCGCGGGGACGGGGCTCTCTCTCTCTCAGATGTGTGTTCTGTTGTGATTCTGATTGGCGGACGTGCCGCGGGATCGAGGGCCGTGTGTAAAAACAACAGCGAAGAGAGAGAAAAAAAAAAAAACACACTGCGCCTTTCCTGGTGTAAATCAAGTATACGACGGCCATTACGACTCCCCTCTCTGTCACTTCCATTAGATCCTTGGCAGCGGCTTGCATTACTCTTGGCATGCTCCAAAGAGGAGATCCACCCTGTGTAATTGCAGCCCCCTAATTGCTCAGGCACCGCTCGCTCGGGCTTTTTGGAAAAGGAGCCCCATCTAGATGCTAGTCCTTCAGGCAGCCCCCAAAATGAATGCCATGTGCTTGGGAGAACGCCTCAGCCACTGCTGAGAGGGCTGAGGTGGCGCCGTGACGCCTCGGGCCCAGCCGGCATGCCTGTCGCTGCCAAGAGGAACATAACTCAGCCGTTCCGTCTTAACCCTTTGAGACCTGGCTGGAACGCATATGTGTCATTTTTTTTTTTTAGATTTGAGCTCAAAAGCATTAGTTTACACCTTTGGCTATTCAAAAAATAGCAGATATACAAGCATATAACGCAAAGCTATTTTTTTGAAAAATCGTGAACATTTTTGGAAATCTTTCAATATATGTTTTAAGACGAACATTTTTTAACTCCGATCTGTGCTTCTGGGGGTCCCTGGAACAACATATTTTTTAGGATCTAGAAGACATTTGTAGAATCCCCATGCAGAAGCAAAGATTTGAGTTACAAACGTTCGCTTTAAAAATATATATATATGCAAAGATTTGCACATCATTTCCACGATTTTTCAAAAAAAGCATATCTGCAAGCTCATAGCGCGGCACTCGGTGCCGCGCTATGAGCTTGCAGATCTGCTATTTTTGAACAGCCCAAAGAAATCTAAAAATGACACGCAGGCGCGTTCCCGGTCTTAAAGGGTTAAACAGCAGACACTCCCCTCCTCACACTCGGCTCTGTCTCTCACTTCAACCCCCTCGCTTCTTTTCTTCTGTCTCTCCTCTCTCTCTCTCGGACTTTTTTTCCTCTTTTTCTCTCTTGTCCCGTGCGGTCTATCTCTCTCGTGTAACGCTCGGCACATCATCCCACACTCCGACTCTCTCCTCCCCTCTCTCTCTCTCCCTCTCTCCTTCGCAAAGCCAACAACCTTTTGTTCAAGGAAACTGGTCTCTGATGTCACCGTATGCATGGCATAAGGGCATAGGGGGGGAAACGCTACTATACGGGCCACAAACTCCCCCAGAATGTGGAACGCCACTCACTCACTCACTCGTCTCGTCCGGCCGGCCCGTTTATTTGGGAGCGTGCAACCCAACTGTGTATCTCTTCTTCTTCCATTGTGGGGCTTCCAGAACATTCTATTAAGTGCCAATTCCCTTCCATTGTGGGCCGCGTTATATTATACATTTAAGGTCAATTCCAACAGAGATGGGGGGGAGTTGTTGGAGTGCAAAGCTTTTTGATGTTTGAAAAACGGGACGAGAGGCGATGTGCGGTCTAACGTCACTTCTGTCAGTCATATCTGAAATGGCTCGGAGCGGAGGTTTTTAAGGGCCTAAAACTTCCTGTGGGCATTATAGCCACCTGGACTTATAACCCCAAACCCCTCCGACAAGCCCTCTGAACTTCCCTTTCAAATGTCTCTCTGCTCTCTCTATATACCCTACTGCCCCAGAGAATGGGGCAGGAAATGGGCTAAAAATAGCCCAAATCAAAGGTATGTTATTGGAGTGTAATGAGAGAGGGATGTGCTGTTGTAACAGGGGAACTTTTTTTTCTCTTTCTTTCTTTCTTTCTCTTTCTTTCTTTTTTCTTCCCTGGACATTCCTGAGCTTTTTTTCTCATGTGAAAGCTGGGGTTGGCGCCTTGGCAGGCACTAGAGGGACACATTTATTTTGCTTTCAGGTTCAACACACTGTGTGTCAGGGCTCATGGGCTCAGGGCAGGACAGCACTGTATACACGGCGTGGCCGTGGTCAACGGAGGTCAGCCCTGACTGAGGCGAGAGAGAAAAAAAAGAAAGAAGAAAGACAAATCAACTCTTTTATTTTAACCCAGTAAGACCTGAGGACGCATCTGTGTGTCATTTTTTGATTTGAGCTAAAAAAGCATTATTTTACACTTTGGGCTATTCAAAAATAGCAGATCTACAAGCTCGTAGCGCGGCACCGAGTGCCGCGCTACGAGCTTGTAGATCTGCTATTTTTGAAAAATCGTGAAAATGTGTGCAAATCTTTGAATATATATGTATATATTTTTAAGCGAACATTTTTAACTCAAATCTTTGCTTCTGGGGGTCCCTGGAAAAAAATGTTTTGAGATGGGGGTCCGCGGTCAAATATATAATTTTGGGGGTCCTTGACATGAAAAAGTTTGAAAACCACTGATATTATAGCAAAACATACGTTTTTTCTTAGGATTCTTGTTAGGATTTAGAAGACATTTGTAGAAGCAAAGATTTGTGTAAAACATGTTTGCTTTAAAAATTACTTTAAAAAATGTGTAAAAAAAACAACATGATTTTTCAAAAAAATAGCAGATCTACAAGCTCATAGTGCGGCACTCGGTGACACAGATGCGTCTTAGGTCTTAAAGGGTTAAGTCCTGAACGGGCTTTTCTTTTTCCTGGATATTATTGGAAATAAGAGATGGTGATGTATGACAGCATGTTGTTGACCTAAGTCACTTTTTTTTTACCCCTTTTGCAAACACGTTTTTTTTTTATGGCTTATAAGGATCAGGCGACTAAATTATCACCGACCAGGTCAAGTAACAGTAATAATAGTTTAAATTTCACTGATTTAAGGAGCCATGTCTGGCCTCTTAACCCATTAAGATCCAGGAACGTATCTGTGTCATTCTAAGATTTCTCTGGCTATTCAAAAAAATAGCAGATCTACAAGCTCATAGCGTGGCTATGAGCTTGTAGATCTGCTATTTTTGAAAAATCGTTTAAAAAAAAAATGCAAATCATTGAATGTATATATATATTTTTAAAGCGAACATTTTTAACTAAAATCTTTGCTTCTGGGGGGTCCCTGGACCAACATATTTTGAGATGGGGGGTCCGCGACCAAATACATATAATTTGGGGGTTCTTGACATGAAAAAAGTTCGAGAACCACTGATTATAGCAACATACGTTTTTTCAAAAAACTGTTGAAGACACTGATTTAGAAGACATTTGTAGAATCCCCCAAAAGCAAAGATTTGAGTTTGAGTTACAAACACATTTTCAGGATTTTTCAAAAATAGCAGATCTACAAGCTCATAGCGCGGCACTCAGTGCCGCGCTGTGAGCTTGTATATCTGCTATTTTATAGCCAAAAGAAATCTAAAAAAAATGACACAGATGCGTTCCCGGTCTCGACGGCTTAATGTATTCGTGTCTTTTCAAAACAAGCCTATAGCATTGGATAATATTTTTCATCATCATGTCCCCCCAGTCTCCCCCCCCCCCCCCCCCCCCCTCGCGGTCCCACCGTCGTACTCCAGAAGAAGTGCATTAAACGTCTGCAGAGCACCTGAGCAAGTGTGCGCCTAATGAACGGAAACCTTGTAAAATTAACTTCATTACCGAGGTTTCAAATAAAAACAGCTTGAAAAGCTCCTCTCTCAATTTTCTCCCTTCAGAGAGGCCCGGCAGGCAGGCAGTAATTTGGACCTGGCCCCTCTTCTCTCCTTTTCATCATTCTCAAATTAACCCTTTAAGACCGGGAAAACGTCTGTGTAACCACTTTAAACCATTATTTATTTTATACTTTGGCAATTAAAAATATTCCAGATATACAAGCTCATAGCTCATATTTTTTTAAGCAAACACTTTTAACTCATCTTTGCTTCTGGGGGTCCCTGGAACAAAATATTTTGAGATGGGGGTCCGCGGCCAAATACATATAATTTTGGGGTCCTTGAAATGAAGACGTTTTGAGAAAAAATTATATTATATTATCAACATAATTTTTTTCAAAAAACTGTTAGGAATTAGACGACATTTGTCGAATCCCCCAGAAGCAAAGATTTGAGTTACAAATGTTTGCTTTAAAAACAAATATATTCAAAGATTTGCACAAAATGTTCACGGTAAAATAAATAAATAGCAGATCTACAAGCTCATAGCGCAGCACTCGGTGCCGCGCTATGAGCTTGTAGATCTGCTATTTTTGAATAGCCCAAAGTATAGTACCAGATAATGGTTAGATACTGGTTAAAGTGGTTAAAATCTAAAATGACACAGATGCGTTCCCAGGTCTTAAAGGGTTAAATGCAGGGGGGGAATCCGATTAGAAAATTCGCCCCTCAGATATATATACACAAATATGAAACGGTAGATGAAATCTTTCGGGGGGGGGGGGGGGGGGTGGGGTGGGGTGCACCGCTTGCTTGCTTTCTCCACCGCGAGTTCTCTTGTTGAGAGTTTCAATATGCCACATTTATTTCTCTAACGCCCAAGAGGAGCTAAGAAAATGTTGAGCACACATTTCTAACCGTGATTCGTTTTACGGCAATTACAAACATCTGCCACCGTCGGGGGGGTACGAGGCAGGTTTTAAAAAGTCTGATTTATACTTTGACACGCGAAGGTGTGTAGCAGAGTGCCCGGGAAACAGCAGATCGACAAGCTCACAGCGCGTCGCTGACGCGACGCGCTGTGAGCTTGTCGGTCTGCTGTTTTTCCGGGGCACGCACGCGACACACCACCGCACGAAGGAGTATAAATGAACCATGAAGTGCGTCTCACTCAAACATGTGCGCAACAGCCACTCCGAGGAGGCCCATACCTGCACCCGTCCATCAATATGCAACCCCTGCTGTTCCTGTAGCTGTGTGTGTGTGTGTGGCGAGTGCGCACGTGTGTGTGTGTGTGTGTGTGTGTGTGTGTGTGTGTGTGTGTGTGAGTGTAAAAAGACGCTTTCACCTATACCCATAACTGTATGGTAGTCTGCTTATCATGTCTAGCATAAATACACAACCGATCAAGATCTTGTGTTGCATTTTTTTTGACTCTGACATAATATCTTTTGTCTTAAACTGAGTAAAGATGTTTCTCTTATCTCGTACGTCTTAAACTGAAAATCCAAATAAAGAAATATAAATTGTGTGTGTGTGTGTGTGTGCGCGTGTGCGTGTGTGTGTGTGTGTGCGATTGCGTGCATAGCGTCTGCTGTCTAACAAACTGGGAGCTTTACTTTAGTGCAGTGAGGACAGACACACACACACACACACACACACACACACACACACACACACACACACACACACACACACACACACACACACACACACACACACACACACACACACACACACACACACACACACACACACACACACACACACACACACACGCTGAATTATTGAACATGTATGTTTCATCACCAGCAGCATGCCGAGCTGATTTGGATCTGTATAAATGAGGACTCCACTATGGAGATAGTGTGTACTGTATGTAGCCTAGTGTTAAGACTCTGTTAGGTCTATATATGTAGGTCTGTAATCCACCAGAGGAGAGGTACTACTGGTACAGATAGTTAAAGCTGTGCTACAGTAGGTCTATAATCCACCGGAGGAGAGGTACTACTGGTACAGTACAGGACAGGACACAGACTAACATCTGGTGCCCTCCTTGTGAAACGAGTTCAAAGCGCTGCAGCTCCTTGATTATTTAAACTTTGAGCCAAATTAGACAGGCTTCTTTTTCCACAGTGGTGTTTGTGAACGTGTGTGTGTGCGCGTGTGTGCGTGTGTGCGTGTGTGCGTGTGTGCGTGTGTGTGTGTGTGTGTGTGTATGCATGTGCGTCGCTGCATGCATGCGCTCGTTCGTTCGTGTATTTGTTCGTTTATATGTGTGTGTGTGTGTGTGTGTGTGTGTGTGTGTGTGTGTGTGTGTGTGTGTGTGTGTGTGTGTGTGTGTGTGTGTGTGTGTGTGTGTCTGTGTCTGTGTCTGTGTGTGTCTGTGTCTGTGTGTGTGTGTGTGTGTGTGTGTGTGTGTGTGTGTGCGTGTGTGTGTGTGTGTGTGTGTGTGTGTGTGTGCGTGTGTGTGTGTGTGTGTGTGTGTGTGTGTTTTAGTACTCCCCAGAGAAGCTCTCAGTGAAGAGAAAGAGAGACATTTCTATAACAGGGATACTTGCTGCATGTTATCTTTTTCCTTTAGTATCTGATTCCAAATGTCAGGTTGCCCAGAACTACGACATTGACTTGACTTTGAAGTCTTTGAAACCCATACAGTACCTTGGACTGCATGCGGACATTTCCTGTGTGTGCACGCGAATGTGTGTGTGTGTGTGTGTGTGTGTGTGTGTGTGTGTGTGTGTGTGTGTGTGTGGTGACGTGGTCACATGTGTTATCTTTTCTAGGGTACAGAGTCAATTTTTCACATTTGGGTTTTTTTAACATCCAAGGATGGACTAAATCAGAACGATAATGGCTCCTTTGTTAACTTCAAGTCCTCCATATAAAGGGCTGGCTGAAGAGCAGCTGGATCAAAACCCTCAATTAATTGAGTTGTTACAGGGTTCTCTTTATTACAATACCCATGTTGTTCTGCTTTATACCGCTCTAGCACAGTTTTGGGTCTCAACCTGTGGGCCGGGTGCCCCGCTAGTGGGCCGTGAGGATATAGCTGGTTGGCCCCCAAATTAAATAATCCATCGCCAAGACAGTACATTTTCAGGGGATTCCCAGGGCAATAAGAGGGACAAAGAAGGGCATTTAAAATGCTGAATTATTTTGATGATCACTGCTTTTATGATGCTAATTAATTTGAGCAACTGGTCAAGGACCTCTTCAAATCACCTTTCGCCTCATAATGAGTCTGACACCTTCTTCAACACACATTCTTTTGTTCTCATGTATATGGATGTCTGTTGAAGGGAAAAACGGGGGTGTGTAGTGACAACTTCTTTTCAGGGGCTAAACAGTGAATTTTTAAGGGCAGAATAGGGAGGAAAAAATGCATTTTCAGGGCACTTTCAGGGAAAGAACAGTAACGTGTGAAGTTTTGAAGTGGCACATCTGTATGTCCAAAACTGGTACTTTTCAGGTCAAATTCACAGAGCGCCGCGTTTCGAGCTTGTAGATCTGCTACTTTTGATGTGGCACTGTAGTATGGTCAAGTGGGGCGTTAATTTACGAGAAAAACAAACATTTAGAATATGGAGATATAAAAAAAATGATGTAAACAAAGTCATGGCATAAGGAGTTTTCATTGTGATCCCGATCAATAGGAACATAAACTATACTGTGTGCGTTAGTTGCATCGATCCAAGCCGGAACACAATCAATGAATTGATCATTAAAATAAACATGATCTGAACATGGATTAGCATGTTAATAAAATAATGGCTGCATTATATTCATCTGTATGACAGAATATTAAGAACTGTAGGCAGACAGTACAGCAATGCACACAGACGCACACAAACACACCTACTGTATGAGCATGTGTGTGTGTGTGTGTGTGTGTGTGTGTGTGTGTGTGTGTGTGTGTGTGTGTGTGTGTGTGTGTGTGTGTGTGTGTGTGTGTGTGTGTGTGTGTGTGTACGAACGATTGAACATGTAAACGTGTATGTATGTATGTATGTATGCATATGTATTTATAATGACACACACACTCACACGCACATGCACACACATACACATGCACACACATACACATGCACATACATGCACATGCACACACACATGCACCCAAATACACAAATGTCCAAACACAGACATACGCGGTACACGCACGCACGCACGCACGCACGCACACACACACACACACACACACACACACACACACACACACACACACACACACACACACACACACACACACACACACACACACACACACACACACACACACACACACACACACACACACACACACACATTCCTGTGTACAAAACGGGTATAAAAACAGAACATTGATAAAGGTCACATGACGAGTTCAAAACAACACAGAGGTGAGTCATGTGTGAAGAAAGCTTTTCCTTTTTCCCAGGAAACGGCGAACAGAGCCACGGATACGTTACATTCCAGAGCTGTTTCACTATAACATGAGTGAACAAAAGCATGTACAAAAAAAAAAAGAATTAAAAAAAAAACAGCCGTCATGCGTGTGCTCGCCTCGTTGCTGACCGGGACACCACCAGGCCCAGTGGTGGAAAAAACACTCACATTTTTACTTGAGTAAAAGTATCAATACTGCAATGTAGAAGTATTCTGTTACAAGGAAAAGTCTGGTAATCAAAATGTACTTAAAAGTATAAAAGTATTGGCATCAATATATTTTTAAAGCACCAAAAGTGAAAGTACTCATTATGCAGAATGTTACGTTTCACAAGGTATCATATTATGTATAAAATGTACTAAAATCTTTTGAAAAAAGCAGATCTACAAGTTTTTACTGTACTGTATGCTTTTTATATAATAATTAAAATCTAAGTAACTAGTAACCAAGTTTTCAAATAATTGTGGTGGAGTAAAAGTACAATATTTGCCTCTGAGTTGTAGTGGAGTAGAAGTAAAAGCATTGGAAATTGGATATACTCAAGTAAAGTCAAAGTACCTCAAAATTGTACTGAAGTGCAGTACTTGAGTACATGTAATTAGTTACTTCCCAGCACTGCATCAGGCTGGGACACTGTCTCCTCCCCTGCACCCCGGGCCTGACATCAGGCTGGGACACTTCAAACAACAAGGAGGGACAGAGAGGACAGACCTTTCCCACATAAGGAAGGACTGTACTTAAGTACAGTTTTGAGGTCCTTTTACTTTACTTGAGTATTTCAATTTACTTTCTACTTCAACTCCACTACATCTCAGAGTCAAATATGTTTTACTTTTTACTCCACTACAATTATTTAACTTTAGTTACAAGTTACTTTGCACATTTAGATTATTATCACAAAACATGCAATAACCAGTTCAGACCTATATATATTCCGGCCATTTGAAAATAGCAGATCTACAAGCTCACAATGCGTCGCAACGCGACGCATTGTGAGCTTGTAGATCTGCTTTTTTCAAAATATTTTTTTATACATTTTGAACGTGAAATGGGACATTCTGCACAATGAGTGCTTTTACTTTTGGTCCTTAAAGTACATTTTGATGCCAATACTTTTGTACTTTTAGGCCTACTCAAGTACATTTTTAATACCGGACTTTTTACTTGTAACAGAGTATTTCTACACTGCAGCATTGATACTTTTACCTAAGTGAGTACTTTTTCCACCACTGACTAAGTGGTTAGCCTAAGTAAAAAAAGAAATCAGAGTACTTTTTTTCCCCCAGCATTGCACACATCAGGGCACTTCTTTGAGAGACAACTCCCGCGCGAGAGTCGCCGGACGCCGCGTGAGACAGAGTCCATCTCCAGCTGTTGTGAAAACAAAAACAGAGCCTGTGAAGCCGATATGTGAACCTCATACGCCGACTTCGACTTATTCCCGTTAATAACACTTACTGTTAGGTCTGTTGTTGGAAGCAGCAGCAGTGGAGACGTGATAGCAAAACACCATTACGCTGCGGCCCCTGGAGACGCGGAGGGAGGCTGATGGTTGATATCTACAAAGAACAAGGCCGCTGTCTCCGCCGTAGCATCTTGACGATGATGTCGTCTTCATGATCTTTAGTTGAGACTCTTTAAAGCAGTGGTTTTCAACCAGTGGTCCGGGGACCACCAGTGGTCCTTGAGGGAGTTCCAGGGGGTCCTCAGCTAAATTATAGATACGAACCAAATGGACCCTTATGGATCTGTAACTCTGAGAGTGTACAAATGGTACCAAATGGACCCGTACACTCTCAGAGTTAAATTAACATTGATTTTATAATAAAAATTGGGGTCCCAGAGATAGAAATGCCATTAAATGGGGGTCTGTAGCCCTAATGCATGTTAAACTGGGGGGTCCTTGAAATTAAAATGGTTGAGAATCACTGCTAGAGCCGTAAAAATCGTCTCTTATTGGGGATCCCTGGCATAACTTTTCAAATGGGGGTCCCTGGGCTAATGTGTGTCAATTTGGGGGTCCTTGACGCAAAAAAAGGTTGAAAACCACTGCTTTAAAGGACAACTTTAGTTTTTTACAACCAAGGTTTATATTTTAGCTTGTAATGAAAGTAAATAAATGATGAGTGTTATTTTTTTTTAATTTACTGCTTTCTATAGTTTTAGCAATTTTCGCAATCTTTTTTACAGTTGGCGGGGGGCATTCTGTCCGGTGGCTAAATATGTCTTTTTTTTACACAATAACCCAGCGTTTTCTTAATTATTATTTACAGTAGCTCTTCTAGCCCCCAATAACTCACATCTGGCCATCAAAGACCACAGGACCTTTTTTATTGTGTAAAAATGGCATATTTAGCCACCGGACAGAATGCCCCCACCCACTGTAAAAAAAAATATCACGAAAATTGCTAAAACTATAGAAAGCAGCAAATAAAAAAAAAAATAACACACATCATTTATTTACTTTAATTACAAGCTAAAATATAAACCTTGGTTGTAAAAAAAACAAAGTTGTCCTTTAAAAGGAATCCCTGGCTAATGAGCCAAATATGCCTTAATACCAATGGTGGAAAAAGTACTTAAGTAAAAGTATCAATACTGCAATGTAGAAATACTCTGTTACAAGTCAAAGTCAGAAATTCAGAATTTACTTGAGTAAAAGTACAAAAGTATCAAAATGTACTTGAAGTTACTTACTTCTTACGCCTGCTCTGGGGCATAGGCCGTCAACAAGCGATCTCCAGGCATCTCTGTCTCGAGCTGTTCTCTCCCGTTGGTTCCAGGTCATCTTCATGGGGTCTTGGTGTCTGCCTCCAGGACTCTCCGCCAGGTGTTTCTTGGCCGACCCCTTTTCCCGCTTGCCCTGCGGGTTCTCTTGTTGGCGTTTCTGTAACAAAGTAGTGTTTTACGGGGTAGGGTTGTTGTTAGCCCCCACGCCCAACCCCCAACCTGGAGGGCCAGGTGCAGTGGTGGAAAATAACTAAGTACATTTACTTAAGTACTGTACTTAAGTACAATGTTGAGGTATTTGTACTTTACTTGAGTATTTCCAATCTCCAATACTTTTACTTCTACTCCATTACATCTCAAAGGCAAATATTGTACTTTTACTCCACTACAATTATTTGAAAACTTTAGTTACTAGTTACTTTTCAGATATAAACTATGATATAATGAAACATACATTAACCATTTTAGCCCTATTTTATACATAGGCTATTTGAAAATAGCCGATCTACAAGCTCACAACGCGTCGCATAGCGACGCGTTGTGAGCTTGTAGATCTGCTATTTTCAAATATTTAGTACTTTTACTTTTGTTACTTTAAGTACATTTTGATGCCGATACATTTGTACTTTTACTCAAGTCAATTTTTCATTCTGGACTTTTAATTGTAACAGAGTATTTTTATATTGCAGTATTGGTACTTTTACTTAAGTAAATAATTTAGTACTTTTTCCACCACTGGCCAGGTGCCACTTTTCGTCCGGCCTCTACTCTAGAAACCTGCCCGGCATGGTTGCACCTGCTGAGGGTACGAACCCCCTCCGGTATAGCCTTCTGAGTCACGGAGGCAACGCAAGCCTCTCCACCACGTCAAGGTAGCAGCACAAGGAGAAGTCTCATTATGCAGAATGTCCCATTTCACAAGTTTTCAAATGTATACAAATCTTGAAAATAGCAGATCTACAAGCTCACAATGCATCGCATCACAAGCTTGTAGATCGACTATTTTCAAATGGCCGAAATGTATATACAGATGTGCCACTTCAAAACTTCACACGTTACTGTTCTTTCCCTGAAAGTGCCCTGAAAATGCATTTTTTTCCTCCCTGTTCTGCCTTTAAAAATGCACTGTTTTGCCCCTGAAAAGAAGTTGTCACTACACACCCCCGTTTTTCCCTTCAACAGACATCCATATACATGAGAACAAAAGAATGTGTGTTGAATAAGGTGTCAGACTCATTATGAGGCGAAAGGTGATTTGAAGAGGTCCTTGACCAGTTGCTCAAATTAATTAGCATCATAAAAGCAGTGATCATCAAAATAATTCAGCATTTTAATTGCCCTTCTTTGTCCCTCTTATTGCCCTGGGAATCCCCTGAAAATGTACTGTCTTGCCGATGGCAGGACATTTGAAGTTTTGAAATGGCACATCTGTATGTATATAGGGCTGAAGTGGGTAATGCATATTTTGTAATAATAATCACAATCGACAAAGTAACTAGTAAGCAAAGTTTTCAAATAATTGTAGCAGAGTCTGAGTATTATATTTGCCTCTGAAATGTAGTGGAGTAGAAGTAAAAGTTAGCAATACCTCAAAATTGTACTTAAGAACAGTGCTTGATTAAATATACTTACTTAGTCACTTTACACCACTGTATTTCCCGTTGTATTTCCTTAGGCATTTTAAAACTCCACTGAGTATCCCTCCTGACAGAGATCCCAGTTGATCTGAAGCCACAATCTTACCGGTGCTAATTGAGTGGTGTCAATTTGCACTTCAGAGAAACCAAACCACTGTCTTGTTCTTCTCAGGTATTAACTTTGATATCTGGCAGCGAGCTGCTGGATAAGTAGTGTTTGAATCGATGTGCTTGGTTGGCAGCATCAGCATCATTTGTGTTTAAATGGATGGATGTCACATTACATACATATTACTTACTTATGTTGGCAATCTTCACTGATCTTGGCTCTAAATGACACTTATAATTATTATAATTAGTATTACTATTATTACAATTAGGGTGATGTTTGAATGAAATGAAGGGCCGTTGCTGGAAATCTTAGCATTGTATTTAAAGTATTAGATAGCAATGGATAATATACAGTAAAACTGTGATAAATTATGACATGATGATATCTATTCTGATCTACAAGCTCACAACGGGTCGCGATGCAACACAATGTGAGCTTGTAGATCAGCTATAAAATATATATATATATATTTTTAAAGTAACCAGTAACGAAAGTTTTCAAATAATTGTAGTGGAGTAAAAAAGTACAATATTTATATGAGGTGGAGTAGAAGTAAAATGATTGGAAATAATGGACAGTAAATGTACTTAATGACTTTCCATCACTGGTTATTAATGCCAGTGGTTCTCAAAGTGGGGTCTGGGGACCCCCAGGGGATACTTGAAGGGGTTCCAGAGGGTCCCCAGAAATAAATTGTTAACATTAGCGTGATTAGCGTCACAATCAATTTAACAACTTTAACCATATTGTATACTTTGTCTATTAAAAAATGACAGAACTACAAGCTCACTATTTTTTTTTTACTTTCAGAAAAATCTTGAATATTTTTTGGAACATTTTGAATAATTTACAATTTTCCTTGTAATGCACTTCTCTTCTGGGGGTCCAACATCTTTTGAGGTCAAATAGATTTCAATTTGGGGGTCTCATGACATGAGAACCCACTGGCACTGTCTCCTTATTAGTCAGGTTGCTTAGGACCAGATTTTAGGAAAACGTGCTCTCCATCACCATAAGTTTCATTTTGGACGGGGAGCCACGTCATCAAGATGGCAGAAGGCGGCCATCTTGGATTTCAAAGATGGCCACCATGGGAATATCAACAAGTGACTATTTCCGCCATGATTTGGACATTTGGTTCATTCTGGCAATATATCTGATACGAGCGGTGCGTCATAATCACCCGTTGCTGAGCTTCGTGAGACGTTTTAAACCACATCGTGTTGTACCGCAAACTTAACTTAAACTGTCATTTACTTGACTAATTAGTCAATGATAAACACACAAAATGAGAAACACATGGCGTGGCTTCGATGTGGATCTCTGCCATCATGGTGATGATGTCATATTGATGACATCACTCTTGCCCAATTATGGAGGAGGCGGCATCCTGCACTCATCGCTGTTGCTAGGCATGCATGGCAACCGATTATGTTGTGAGTGAGGTCAGACCAAAGCTCTGCTCAGATATATGAGGTGTGAAGTTACTTTAGACTTCCACTTCTAGACCCGAAGATGCTGTGTCCACACGTGTTGTGAGAGAAAGGTATACAGAACTTTGGTAGACAAAGAATACAGGGAGATAGAGAGGGCACATTTTCCAGCCTCAACAGAACCTACAACTCTGTTCCCATCACAGTCCATGTACAGCAGCAGCGTTGACCATGAACCGCCACTCCTGGGAGGAGTGTGGTCCCAATCCTCCCAGACTAAGCTCTCTTGCTCTGAGTGTACCTTCACGTCTCATCCGAGCCACGACGACCTCAACCGCCAAACGGTGCTGAGGCATGGACATATCTGCTCAGAGGCCCGTCAGCAAATAGTCAGCTCTGTAACCAGCCGGAAACAAGGTGACACAGACCCACCAAAATCTCAAAGTCATCAACGGTTTACCGAGGTTTTAACTCAACCAGGAGATGTAAAGAAAAATCAGACGATTTACAAAGGAAAGAAAACTCACATCTGTAAACAGTGTCACAAAAGTTTCAGTAAGTCAGGTAGTCTGAACAGACACCAGCATGTCCACACTGGAGAGAAACCTTTCCACTGTAAACAGTGTGACAAGAGTTTCAATCAGATAGGTCACCTGAAGATACACCAGCGTGTCCACACCGGAGAAAAACCTTTCCACTGTAAACAGTGTGACAAGAGTTTCAGTGAGTTAGGTAGTCTGAGGAAACACCAGCGTATTCACACTGGAGAGAAACCTTTCCACTGTAAACAGTGTGACAAGAGTTTCAATCAGATATGTCACCTGAAGACACACCAGCGTGTCCACACGGGAGAAAAGCCTTTCCACTGTAAACAGTGTGACAAGAGTTTCAATCAGATAGGTCACCTGAAGACACACCAGCGTGTCCACACGGGAGAGAAACCTTTCTACTGTAAACAGTGTGACAAGAGTTTCAGTGTCTTAGATAGTCTTAAGAAACACCAGCGTATTCACACTGGAGAAAAACCTTTCTACTGTAAACTATGTGACAAGAGTTTCAGTGTCTTAGATAGTCTTAAGAAACACCAGCGTATTCACACTGGAGAAAAACCTTTCCACTGTAAACTATGTGACAAGAGTTTCAATGACTTAGATAGTCTTAAGAAACACCGGCATTTGTGAAACATGTATGATGATGATCCATAATGATCTCACAGAGCATTCCCATCCACGCTGGAGGCTAATATAACCAAATCAGGCTGTTGCTGCATGGTTACAGAGAGAGAGGAGCAACGATCCGGTGGGAGGTTACCATAATGCTTCATTCATGCACGTACCGCATGCTGCAGACCGCATGCTGCAGAAATACAAGGTTGTCCAGTTTTAAAGGTGTCCTACGACTAACAAAGATGAAAATGATGTAAATATGTATTGCTAGAATGAACATATTTATTTGATCTTGGTACAAACAAAAATCAAGTGGTATACTCAATAGCTTAAATGCATTCCTTGACAACAAAATGAACCTTCTAAATGGCTTGGAAGCCGAGATATTGGCACTTATAGCTATTACATGGTGGCCATAATTGAAATCCAAGATGGCCGCATTCTTGATGATGTGGCTCCTACCAAATATTTAAAGTTATGGTGATGGGGAGCATGTGGAAAGAATCTGGTGCTTTTGTTCGCTGTGTCCACATCTGGACCTAAGCGACCTGACTAATTGCCAGAATGAGCCAAATGTTCAAATATTGGCAGAAATAGTCACTTGCTGATATTTTCAATAGCTTTATCAAATTCCTTGACCCCAAAGATAAATATTTTGACACCAAGATTGAACTTCTAAGTGGCTTGGAAGCCGAGATATTGGCACTCATAGATATTACATGGTGGCCATCTTTGAAATCCAAGATGGCCGCCTTCTGCCATCTTGATGACGTGGCTCCCCGTCCAAAAAGAAACTTATGGTGATGGAGAGCATGTAGAAAAAAATTGGCGCTTTTGTCAGCCCTGTCCACATTTTTTTGCTAACAGTATAGTGCTGGCTTAAAGGAGTAGTTCACCCAAAAAATGTCTTAGTTCCTATCAATTACAAACCCCAGATGTTTTAGTTTTTGTCGCATTCCTAAGTCAATAATTTGATTACCGGTGGAAAGATGCTAATGTATCCGGTAGGAGACTCAAAGGAGACTCGTTGAGTCTCCTACCGGAAATGCAGCCGTCATCAAATTATTGGCTTAGGAATGCGACAAAAACGAAACAATCTCCATGAATTCAAGGCTTTTTTTTGGGTGAACTACTCCTTTAACAGTAACTACTCAGAGCTTGCTCAAGTCATGGGGCACAACACAGCACAGCAATGACACCAAATTGAACCGTAAAAAAAAAAAGAGGGTTGCCATGATTGCAAAAAAAGAAAAACAAGGAGGGCTCAGAAGCGTCGCTTTGCTTCATTCTTTGTGGCAGACCCACAGTGCTAAATGCGGTGAGCAAATAAGATATTCAGGGGTCTCATCATCGGGGATGATTGATGTAATGATGATGACAATGTGCAGGGCCTAGTGTCGCAACTTGTGTTGCATGCAATTGTCGAGTCAATATGCCATGATGGCACGCATGCCTCCTTCATGTGTGCACGGAATGATGTGAACCGTTGCACTTACAATAAAGCCCCTACGTCGTCTCTATCGGGGTGGAAAACCTCATAGAGTACTATGTCCATAACTGTTACTTTTCAGGATTCAAATTCAAAAATGAACAAAAGTAGCAGATCTACTTTTGTGTGACGCTGTGGTATGATCAAGTAGGGGTGTTAATTTCAGTGGTGTAAAGCAGTGGTTCTCAAAGTGGGGTCCGGGGACCCCCAGGGGTACTTGAGGGGGTTCCAGGGGGTCCCCAGCTAAATGATGGACAGGGACCAAATGGACCCTTATGGGTCTGTAACTCTGAGAGTGTACAAATGGAACCAAATGGACCCTAACGGGTCCATTTGGTTCCATTTGTACACTCTCAGAGTTAAATTAACATTGATTTTACAATATGAATTGGGGTCCCAGAGATAGAAATGCCATTAAATGGGGGTCCGTAGCCCTAATGCATGTCAAACTGGCGGTCCTTGAAATTAAAATGGTTGAGAATCACTGCTAGAGCCGTACAAATCTTCTCTTATGGGGGTCCCTGGCTTATCTTTTCAAATGGGGGTCCGCGGGCTAATAAGTGTCTATTTGGGGGTCCTTGACATGAAAAAGTTTGAGAACCACTGGTGTAAAGTAACTAACTCAGCTTGTGTCAGATGTAAGACAGGGACGGGGGGTTATTCGTCGTACGATGAATAGTGAAAACTATATTAAAAATATATATATATCCAAAGACATGCACAACATTTTCAAGATTAAATAGCGTGATGCCGTGCTATGAGCTTGTAGATCTGCTATTTTTGAATAGCCAAAGCTAAGTGGTTAATAATGATTGTACTCCTGCAAGGACCACTGGTGGTCCCCGGACCACTGGTTGAGAACCACTGTGCTACAACATTGTCTCTGTTTTAGTGGATCCATGCTGTGGAACGCCCTCCCAGACCATCTGAGAGCACCACAGTCCGTTGACACCTTTAAAAGGGGACTAAAACACCTTTCTTTTTTTTGCCTAGATGGACTCAGTGATGCCATGTGTGTTTGTTTAACTTTTAAAACGTCTTCTTAACTGTGTTTAGCTGACCTTTGATCTGTATTCATTTTCACTGTTTTATTATTATTGTTTTTTTTGTTCTTTGTTTTTAACATGTAGCACTTTGAGATTTGTTTCAAATATAAAGTGTGTTACAAATAAAATGTATTATTATTATTATTATTACTCTCCGCAGGAGAGTTTTGTTTTCACTTTCTAAATATGACACACCGATTGGTCAAGCCTCACGTGACACGTGACAATACGGAGAAATATTGTATAAATACACGGCGTCACTTTGGCGGTGTCTTTGTCACCGCCAAAGTGAGGTAAGACAGGAACCATCACGAAATGGCTGCATGGCTGATACATAATTGGCAAATAGGACAGATAGGACACTTACACAGACGGATAGGACACTTATAGTACACAGACAGGACGGATAGGACACTTATACAGACAGGACGGATAGGACACTTATACAGACAGGACGGATAGAACACTTACAGTATACAGACAGGACGGATAGGACACTTATACAGACAAGACGGATAGGACACTTATACAGACAGGACGGATCGGACACTTATACAGACAGGATGGATAGGACAGTTAGAACATAAGAATTAGAACATTCCCAACATTCCCAACACAAGTCTGGTAAGAGTGAGGTAAGACAGGAACAATCACGAAATGGTTGAGAAATGGCGGATACTGTAACAATTGGATAGGACACTTACACAGACAGGACGGATAGGACACTTACACAGACAGGACGGATAGGACACTTATACAGACAGGACGGATACAGGACGGCATAAGAAGTAGAATATTCCTAGAAGTAGAACACTCCCAACATTCCCAACACAAGTCTGCCGGCGGAGAGTTGTGCTCCGAGGAGCACTTTTTCTAGTTATTATTATTATTACTCTCCGCAGGAGAGTTTTGTTTTCACTTTCTAAATATGACACACCGATTGGTCAAGCCTCACATAACACGTGACAATACGGTGAAATATTGTATAAATACATGGCGTCACTTTGGCAGTGTCTGTGCCACTGCCAAAGTGAGGTAAGACAGGAACCATCACGAAATGGCTGCATGGCTGATACATAATTAGCAAATAGGACAGATAGGACACTTATATAGACAGGAGGGATATGACACTTACACAGACGGATAGGACACTTATAGTACACAGACAGGACGGATAGGACACTTATACAGACAGGACGGATAGGACACTTATACAGACAGGACGGATAGGACACTTACACAGACAGGACGGATAGGACACTTATACAGACAGGACGGATAGAACACTTACACAGACAGGACGGATAGGACACTTACATAGACAGGAGGGATATGACACTTACACAGACAGGAGGGATAGGACACTTACAGTATACATATACAGACAGGACGGATAGGACACTTACACAGACAGGAGGGATAGGACACTTACATAGACAGGACGGATAGGACACTTATACAGACAAGACGGATAGGACACTTACACAGACAGGAGGGATAGGACACTTACATAGACAGGACGGATAGGACACTTATACAGACAAGACGGATAGGACACTTATACAGACAGGATGGATAGGACAGTTAGAACATCAGAATTAGAACATTCCCAACACAAGTCTGGTAAGAGTGAGGTAAGACAGGAACAATCACGAAATG
Source organism: Gymnoscopelus microlampas (assembly GCF_963454915.1). Lineage (NCBI taxonomy): Eukaryota > Metazoa > Chordata > Actinopteri > Myctophiformes > Myctophidae > Gymnoscopelus > Gymnoscopelus microlampas. The sequence goes on along the minus strand of NC_139954.1, from coordinate 44,716,407 downwards.
GTTGAGAAATGGCGGATACTGTAACAATTGGATAGGACACTTACACAGACAGGACGGATAGGACACTTACATAGACAGGACGGATAGGACACTTACACAGACAGGACGGATAGGACACTTACATAGACAGGACGGATAGGACACTTATACAGACAGGAGGGATAGGACACTTATACAGACAGGACGGATAGGACACTTATACAGATAGAACATTCCCAACAGCGGAGAGTTGTGCTCCGAGGAGCACTTTTTCTAGTTATTATTATTATTATTATATGTGTCTATGCAGATCACTGGTTCGCAAAAATGTCATGTCAAGGACCCCCAAATTGATATGTATTTGGTAGCGGACCCCCATCTGAAAATGTTTTGTGCCAGGGACCCCCAAAAGAGAAGATATGTGTAAAAAGAAATTGCTTACAAAATAAATATATTCAAAGATTTGCACAAATTTTCAAGATTTTACAAAAGTTGCAGATCTACAAGCTACGAGCTTGAAAAATCTGCAATTTTTGAATAGCCAAGGTATAAAATATGGTTTAAGTAGTTAAAATGATTGCGACGGTATATTAACCAATTTTGCTGGGGACCCCCTGGTAAGGAGCCCTGGGGGTCCCTGGACGCCACTTTGAGAACCACTGCAGCAGACATAACAAAGTTGAACTGAATTGAACATTTTTAATGAACTTGAACTTGAAAATGAACATTATATTGACATGAACGTGGGATGAAAATCCTTGTAACAAAAACTACATTTTTCAGAAGATTACAGAAAGGGGCTTCAGAGGCCAAACAACACTGAATGACTGTTTCTCTGTACGGCCAGTTACATTTGAATCACATTACAGGGGAATAAAACCTTCCGACTCCGGCAGAAACACCTAATTTATGGTGGCCAGAGGACTGACATTAAAGGTGGACTACTTAAGCGTTGATAATGCATGAACTAAAACTGAATGTTCTTTTTTTACCCTATTTTTTTTCTCTTTTTCTCTGCTATAGGGGCCATGCATGTAAAGTGAAACATTTCATCATTGGATCAAAGTTGGAATGTGAATTTATGTCACAGCATTACAACCAATAGACCGGAGATAATCAGTTCTATCTAAAGTATGATGTCCTTTGAAGCACAGGATAGGACTGGACATACAAGCAGGAAAAATCCATTACTGATCAAGTCCCGACCTCAGGATTTGCTTGGCAGGCACAACCTACGCTGTCATTAACCCTTTAAGACCGGGAAAGCATATTGCGTAATTTTAGATTTCTTTGACTACTCAAAAATAGCAGAAGAGCTTGTAGATCTGCTATTTTTGAAAAATCTTGAACATTTTGTGCACATATTTGAATATATATGTTTTTTAAAGCCACCGTTTTTAACTCAAATCTTTGCTTCTGGGGGGTCCCTGGAACAACATTTTTTGAGATGGGGGCCAAATACATTTAATTTTGGGGTCCTTGACATTAAAAAGTTTGAGAATCTCTGATTATAGCGACAGAACTGTTGGATTTAGAAGACATTTGTAGAATCCCCCAGAAGCAAAGATTTGGGTTACAAATGTTCGCTTTAAAAATATGATATTCAAAGATTTGCACAATTTTTTCACGATTTTTCAAAAATAGCAGATCTACAAGCTCATAGTGCGGCACTCGGTGCCGCACTATGAGCTTGTATATCTGCTATTTTTTAATAGCCAAATAAATCTGAAAATGACACAGATGTGTTCCCGGTCTGAATGGGTTAAATGTGACTTTTTCAACATGTAAGCAAGCAGAAATCACTTTGACTGCCTATATATCAGTGGCATAGCTGTTTGTGCGCGCAAGGTACACCAAAGGGCCTGTCAAAACCTCAAGACACACCTGTATTCATATGTGTGTAAAAGAGCCTTTATAACATGTGGTATCATTCTTGCTTTGTCATTTTTTTTTTACTATTGCCAAATAAAAAGTGTATCCACTTAAGCCATAATATTTCATACTTTCACAAATAAAATAAAAAAGGGTAAAATAGCCAATCTACAAGCTCACGTGTTGTATTGTGACACATTGTGTGCTTATAGATATGCTAATTGTGTTACTTCTTCTCTCCTAATGCTCAACAGTATTGTGAAAAACGTATGTTTCCATATCAGTGGTGCTTAATCTTTTTCATGTCAAGGACCCCCAAAATGATATGTATTTGGCCGCGGACCCTCATCAAAATCATTTGTTCCAGGGACCCCCAAAAGCAAAGATTTGGGTTAAAAATGTTCGCTTTAGAAATATATATATATTCAGAGATGTGCACACATTTTCACGATTTCTCAAAAATAGCAGATCTACAAGCTCATAGCGCGGCACTCGGTGCCACGCTATGAGCTTGTAGATCTGCTATTTTTGAATAGCCCAAAGTGTAAAATAATGCTTTTTAGCTCAAATCTTTAAATGACACAGTTCCAGGTCTTAATGGGTTAATACAAAAAAAGAGGGGAGGATTTCAAAAGCAGAGGTATGGACACCCCCCCCAGGCCCCAGCCCCCCCCCCCCCCCCCACCACCAAATCCAACCCTGATACTAACCATAAAGCTGCCTTACCGTTTAATGTGCCTGAAGTTGTGTTTCTCTGTGATGGCCCTTTCTTGTCATGTGTTTGTGTGTGTGTGTGTGTGTGTGTGTGCGTGTGAGTTTACAACTGTGGTGTGGTTATATATGCCTTTTCAATTTGGCACGGCCAACAAAGCCAGCCAAGTTGTTTGGTTTCAACTCTTCATGTATTTTGGATCTTTGTATCTGGTTTTTATCTTCAACATTTTGTGGTGTGGGGGTTGTTTCGCCACAGTCATGCTCAAAGCAATTGATGTGTCCATAATTAATACACAACTCAATGAATTTATACATAATTGGCATCGCGATTGAGACTGTTAGCTGCAACGCGTGCGCGTACGTGTGCGCGTACGTGTGTGTGTGTGTGTGTGTGTGTGCGCGTGTGTACGTGTGTGTGTGTGTGTGTGTGTGTGTGTGTGTGTGTGTGTGTGTGTGTGTGTGTGTGTGTGTGTGTGTGTGTGTGCGCGTTGTTAAATGAAAACGACAACACTATCTTCTTTCTGTTGCAAAAATTGGTTCATTGCCAAAACTGCCAGGAACGATTTTAAAGGAGTAGTTCACCCCAAAAAAAACATATTTTCTATAAATTACACACCCCATGGAGACTCGAATTCATGGATTATGTTTTGTCGCATTCCTATAAGCCAATAATTTGATGACCGGGTGCATTTCCGGTATAGGAGACACAAAGAGTGTACTTTGTGTCTCCTACCGGATACATTATAGCATCTTTCATGCCGGTAACCAAATTATTGGCAAAAAACAAAAAAAAGATCCATGTATTCAAGGCTTCATTGGGTGTGTAATTGATAGAAAATAAGTCATTTTTTGGGTGAACTACTCCTTTAAGACCCTGCTCCGTTTTCCAACCAGGTAAGAGTATATCTGTCTCATCGCTCATGTTCTTTTTCAGTCGACCTCTCGCCAGAGGTCCGCAACTGTTTCTTTAACTACATTTTTTTTTACATTTTGATTGGCAAGTATAAATAAAACCTGAAAATAAAACCTGTTATTTGTAACAGTAAGCACAAAAAAAGCGAAACTTGGTTTGCTGGCAGCTCCGAAGCCACAGAGTTAGCCTCTTGCTCCGAAATATGGCAAATCATCCAAACAGCTCCTGGCAAGCTCCGTCCCGCACCCATCAATGACAATTTATATCAAGCTTCTTTAACCCTTTGAGACCGGGAACGCATCTCTGTGTCATTTTAAGATGACTTTGGGCCATTCAAAAATAGCAGATCTACAAGCTCATAGCGCGGCACCGAGTGCCGCGCTATGAGCTTGTACATCTGCTATTTTTTGAAAAAAATCGTGAAAATTTGCGCAAATCTTCGAATATATATATATTTTAAAGCGAACAATTTTAACTCAAATCTTTTCTTCGGGGGGATTCTACAAATGTCATCTAAATCCTTACTGTTTTTTGAAAAAAAATATGTTGCTATAATCACTGGTTCTCAAACCTTTTTCATGTCAAGGACCCCCAAAATTAAATGTATTTGGCTGTGGACCCCCATCTGAAAATATTTTGTCCCAGGGACCCCCCAGAAGCAAAGATTTGAGTATAAAAAAAAATTGCTTTAAAAAAAAATATATATATATATATATATATATATCCAAAGATTTGAAAATATTGTTCAAAAATTGCTGATCTACAAGCTCGTAGCGCGGCACTCGGTGCCGCGCTATGAGCTTGTATATCTGCAATTTTTTTAATATCTTAAAATGACACACAGATGCTGTTCCCCGGTCTTAAGGGGTTAAAAGACAACTAATTATGATCCACTGCACAAATAACATAAGCAATTTATCTATTGCTTACATTAGGATCCTTGAGTGTGTGTCCTGTTTCGCAGCGTGGGGTTTGGCCCCGGGCCAAAAGCGAGAGAGAGAGAGAGAGAGAGAGAGAGAGAAAAAAAAAAAAACTTGGCAATCCCCGATTCCGTGGTTATTAATATTCCGCAAGGCCTGAGAAAATAAACTTCCTGTCAGTGGCTGTTGTTGCCATGGCATCTCAAGTTGACACAGCAGTCAAAACTTTCAGCTGGCAACCAACCGAGGGGCGAGTTAAAGCCCCGATGGCTTCAACACTGTATTGTGTTGTTCATCACCTCTTTCAGCCCAGGCCAAAAAAAAAGCCCTAACCATTCATTATATTTCAATTTATGGTTTTCTTTCCTTTCATTTAGCCTTTTACAACCCCCGGCCCCCAACCCACCACCCCCGCCCTCCTCCACCCCCTGACCCCACAACCCAGTGGTGGAAAAAGTACTCGTATTTATTTTTACTTAAGTAAAAAGTATCAATACCGCAGTGTAGAAATACTCTGTTATACGAGTCCGGAATTAAAAATGCACTTGAGTAAAAGTACACAAGTGTTATCATCAAACTTAAAGTACCAAAAGTTAAAAATACTCATTAGGCAGAATGTTTTCAAATGTATAAAATCTTTTGAAAATTAGACCTATAAGCTCACAATGCGTCGCATCGCTTGTAGATCGGCTATTTTCAAATGACCAAAATGTATATAGGGCTGAAGTGGTTAATGTATGTTTTGTAATAATAATAAAAATCTCCAAAGTAACTAGTAACTAAAGTTTTCAAATAATAACAAGTAAAAGTAATGAAAATTGGAAATACTAAAATAAAGTAAAAATGCATACATAAGTACAGTACTTGAGTAAATGTACCACTCCCCCCCCCCCCCCACCCCACCCTTAGCCCCCTGCGTTTCAATGTGACTGGCGAAAAACAATCTGTGACTATACGAAAGAGAAAAGGGCCCAGTGTGGCGAAGCAGGATGTGTCTCACTGAGGTCCCCATATCAACACATTCTCACTCCCAACTAGTCACTTAATGAAGAACCGTCAGTAGCACCTAAACGTCCGATTATGAAGGTCCTGGTTCCCCTAAAAGTCCGATTTTGCAGTCCTGGTTATTTCTCCCTAACGCCCTAAAAAGTCCAAACGGGACTATGTCGTTTGCGCATGCGCAAATGAACGTTCAACATAGTGTGGTGGATTGCTCCATTTACAACGCTAACGTCCAGGTCATAAACGATCAGATTTCAAATATGAAGTGCTTAACTAAAGGCCACGGATGTTATAATTGTGTACGTTCCAGCTTGAGTACCCATATCTTCCGTATTGTTCAATAAAAAGCCTTTTAATCCGATCGACGGCCATTTTCTCCGTCTTTTCATCAGCTTTCAACTATGCGATCCTATCGGTCGGGAGGTGTATTGCACATTATAACTCTATGCGAAAATGGCCGACGATTGGATTAAAATGCTTTTTATCCAACAATACGGAAGATATGGGTACTCATGCTGAAACGTCGGCATGTATAACATCCTGGGCATTTAGGTAAGCACTTCATATTTGAAATCTGAACGTTTGTGTAGACGTTACAGTTGTAAATTGAGCAATTCATCACACCAGGTTGAAGAATGTCCATGACCGTCATCTTTCAGGCCTACCGCTGATAACCATTAGCACATTGGTTCTCAAAGTGGGGTCCGGGGACCCCCAGGGGTACTTGAGGGGGTTCCAGGGGGTCCCCAGCTAAATGATGGACAGGGACCAAATGGACCCTTATGGGTCTGTAACTCTGAGAGTGTACAAATGTAACCAAATGGACCCTAACAGGTCCATTTGGTTCCATTTGTACACTCTCAGAGTTAAATTAACATTGATTTTACAATATGAATGTGGGTCCCAGAGACCTACATGCCATTAAATGGGGGTCCGTAGCCTAATGCATGTCAAACTGGGGGTCCTTGAAATTAAAATGGTTGAAATCACTGCTAGAGAGCCGTAAAAATCTTCTCTTATGGGGGTCCCTGGCTTATCTTTTGAAATGGGGGTCCGCGGTCTAATAAGTGTCTATTTGGGGGTCCTTGGCACGAAAAAGTTTGAGAACCATTGCATTAGCACATGAAGTCAATTCATTGTTTAATTTCAAATAAGTTTAATTTCACTTATACCACTTCATTCTGTTGATGTTTCTATTTTACTGCTACAGCAATTCATCACAAGGCTTTTTCTTTACTATTTAGCATAAACATAGTCCTGGTTATTTCTCCCTGGTTATTTGCCCCCCCCCTCCCCCTTTTTTGTACATACTTTTTATTTTATTTTGATCATGTTTTGTTTTGTATATATTTCATTATTTTCTCATGACCTTTTTTTGTACATAATTTTTTTCCCCTCTGTATTCTCATGTTGATTTTTGAACTGTTTGGTTTCTACTATATATGTCTATGAAATTAATTCAAGGACCCCAATGGAAACAAGCCCGCAAGGACTTTTTTGGCCGGACCTTTTAGACAAAAGCATTATAAATGTTACTGTGTTGTTTTACATTCTTTTGCCTAATAAAAATTTCAATCAATCAATTCAATCAATCAATCCCTAACGCCCTAAAAAGTCCAAACGGGACTATGTGGTTTGCGCATGTGCAAAGGAACGTTCAACATGGTGTGGTGGGTGTGGTGGGGATTGCTCCATTTACAACGCTAACGTCCAGGTCATAAACGATCAGATTTCAAATATGAAGTGCTTAACTAAAGGCCATGGATGTTAAAATGGTGTACGTTCCAGCTTGAGTACCCATATCTTCAGTATTGTTCAATAAAAAGCCTTTTAATCCGATCGACGGCCATTTTCTCCGTCTTTTCATCAGCTTTCAACTATGCGATCCTATCGGTTGGGAGGTGTATTGCACATTATAACTCTATACGAAAATGGCAGCCAATCGGATTAAAATGCTTTTTATTGAACAACACGGAATATACGGGTATTTTTGAGGGATCGTACATAATTTTAACGTCCGTGGCCATGGGGTAAGCACTTTATAGTTGAAATCTAGACGTTTATGTAGATGTACGGGCCGTAAATGGAAAAAGTGCAAACATCAGGTTGAAGTGTCATGATATGAAATCTATCTATCTACATTGGACTGACACAACGTGAGCTAAGAGACGTGGTTTAAATGCAACATAACACACATCACCACCCAAACAAACCTGGAAATATTCTGTGCATTTTCATATTTTGTTGATCATTTTTCGATAAGTGTTTGTTGAGAACGAGAGATTTGTTTAACTTTTCCAACCCCGTGACGTCACGTCAGATTACTTCCGCATTCCGCGTGTTCGTACTCATGTCTCTGTCAGTGTCAATAAAGATCTGACAAAACAAATGTTTTATGATCTATCTAAACGTTCAAATGTTTTAAAACGGTGCTGACCCTATGGCCACGGATGTTACAATTATGTGCGGGCCCTTAAAAGTACCCGTATCTTCCGTATTGTTTAATAAAAAGCATTTTAATCTGATTGGTGGCCATTTTATCAGAGAGTTGTAATGTTGCGTGAGTGCAGTACACCTTTCAACCCATAGGGTCAGGTGAAAACATATGGAGAAAATGGCCAGCAATTGGATTAAAAGGCTTTTTATTGAACATTACAAAAGATAGAGGTACTTTTGAGAACCCATACATGATTTTAACATCTGTGGCCATGAGTTAATAATTTTATATTTAAAGTGTGAAGATTTATGTTGATGTACAAGTTGTAAATGCAGAAGTGCAAACACCAGGTTAAAGTTTCGCCATGACTGCCATAATGTATTATGGTTTCCAAGTGCTATACTGCCACCGGACATAAACATTACAACATTAAAACAGATCAAATAATTGCTGTTTGTGGTTCTATAGGGCGTTGGTGTAAAGTAACTAAGTACATTTACTCAAGTACTGTACTTAAGTACAATTTTGAGGTATTTTTACTTTACTGGAGTATTTCCCAATTCTCAGTACTTTAAACGAAATGATGCAACGCTGATATCGCTTTTGTAATTCATTTTATAATATTTAAGGCACCCCGTGTGTATTGTATTCCAATAATAATAATAATAATAATAAGGTTAATAATAATCATAATAATAATAATAATAATGTAATTATAGAGCAGTAACACACTGAAATAATAAGGGTAATAATAATAATAATAAGGGTAATAATTGAATGTAGAGCAGTAACACACTGGAATAATAATGTAATGTATAGAGCAGTAACACACTGGAATAATAATAATAATAATAATAAGGGTAATAATAATAATAAGGGTAATAATAATAATAATAATAATAATAACATGTGTGAGGAAAGTTATATTGGCGCGTTTGAGCTGAAGAGCTGATAAATAATCCATTGTCCGATTCGGCGCCCCCTAGTGGCCAAGTTATTCTAGAAGGACCGTAACCCTAATTTTCAGAACCACATGTCTGTGTGAGAGGAAATTTATATTGGCGCGTTCGTGCTGAAGAGCTGATAAATAATCCATTGTCCGATCGTGTTCTCGCCCCCTAGTGGCCAAGTTAATCAACAAAGCACGTAACCCTAGCTTTCGCAACCACATGTCCGTGTGAGAGGAAACTTATATTGGCGCGTTCGCGCTGAAGAGCTGATAAATAATCCATTGTCCGATCGTGTTTTCGCCCCCTAGTGGCCAAGTTAATCGAGAAAGCGCGTAACCCTAGCTTTCGCAACCACATGTCCTCGTGTGAGGAAACTTATATTGGCGCGTTTGGGCTGATTAACAGATACGGAATCCGTTGTCCGATTGTGTTTTCGCCCCCTAGTGGCTGAGATAATAGCGAAAAACTGTTCAAAAATAGTAAAAACAAAATCGGACACCAGAATATGCATCAGCGCGCCACCCCGAACGTGCTCGTATAACTCTTCTCGCACACGGCCTTACCGTTCTCCTTAAATGGCTGGGGACTAATCTCAAATTATTTCGCAAAATAACACGACATATCTCCTTAACGATACGTTTTTAGAATCCGTCGTTCGGATATGTTGTACAGCTCGCCGAGACGCACGTATGGATGTCTTGTTTGTCCCGCTACGACACTTCTAACGTTTGCTTCTGACAATGACATAAGGTACATGGAGTCGTAGAACGTTCACCCATACTGAGAGCCAAATTCAGAAATTGGTAAAAATGTCGGTTAGGGACAAACAAGATATCCATGCGTGCGTCTTGGCAAGTTGAACAACATATCCAAACATTGGACAATAAGTCCTTATCGTATTTGAGATATTAAAACAAATGCAATTGTTTCGGCCGCGTCGACCTTTGCAGTCTTTTCGGTGAACTTTTGAACTTATCAGTGTCAGAAAAAATCAGGATTGGTTCCAATAAATCCGGCTTACTCTCAACATGGATGGAGAGAAGTTTCAGATTTTTAAAAAATATCTCCATTGATTTATCACAGATTAGGTGCTCGATACCGCACGTACAAATCAATGTTTGACAAAACCACTTTCCCAAAGTTTACAAAAATCGAGACCTATCCCATTCGATTCAGCGTCCTTTTTTGAGTCTGAAAAGGTGTTTTTTAATATAAAAAAAAAATATTTAAAAAAAAATGTGAGAAAAGCTAAACCTTGAACTATTTCAAAAATCGATAACTTCTTATTAAAGAATTCTAGACTATTGATGTAACCTACCATTCGACTCGAAATCATCTCAGTAAGCGGTTGGAAGGGTCGAAAAAAAAATAAAATAAAAAAAAATATTTTTGTGAAAAAAGCCTCACGTTTATGACAATTTAACGCTTGTTTAAACCACTTTCCCAAAAGTAAAAAAAAATCGAGACCTATCCCATTCAATTCAACGTCCTTTTCTGAGTCTGAAAATGTGTTTTTTAATTAAAAAAAAAATATTTTTGAAAAATGTGAGAAAAGCTTAACTTTATATTTCAAAAATCTATAACTTCTAATTGAAAAATTGTAGACTATTGATGTAACCCACGATTCGACTCAGCGTCATCCAATTAGTGAGGGAGGGTGTTAAAAAACAATAAAAAAAGATTTTAATTATTTGATCTGTTTTAATGTTTATGTCCGGTGGCAGTATAGCACTTGGAAACCATAATACATTATGGCAGTCATGGCGAACCTTTAACCTGGTGTTTGCACTTCTGCATTTACAGCCTGTACATCAACATAACTCTTCACACTTTAAATATAAAATTATTAACTCATGGCCACAGATGTTAAAATCATGTATGGGTTCTCAAAAGTACCTTTATCTTTTGTAATGTTCAATAAAAAGCCTTTTAATCCAATTGCTGGCCATTTTCTCCATATGTTTTCACCTGACCCTATGGGTTGAAAGGTGTACTGCACTCACGCAACATTACAACTCTCTGATAAAATGACCACCAATCAGATTAAAATGCTTTTTATTAAACAATACGGAAGATACGGGTACTTTTAAGGGCCCGCACATAATTGTAACATCCGTGGCCATAGGGTCAGCACCTTTTTAAAACATTTGAACGTTTAGATAGATCATAAAACATTTGTTTTGTCAGATCTTTATTGACACTGACAGAGACATGAGTACGAACACGCGGAATGCGGAAGTAATCTGACGTGACGTCACGGGGTTGGAAAAGTTAAACAAATCTCTCGTTCTCAACAAACACTTATCGAAAAATGATCAACAAAATATGAAAATGCACAGAATATTTCCAGGTTTGTTTGGGTGGTGATGTGTGTTATGTTGCATTTAAACCACGTCTCTTAGCTCACGTTGTGTCAGTCCAATGTAGATAGATAGATTTCATATCATGACACTTCAACCTGATGTTTGCACTTTTTCCATTTACGGCCCGTACATCTACATAAATGTCTAGATTTCAACTATAAAGTGCTTACCCCATGGCCACGGACGTTAAAATTATGTACGATCCCTCAAAAATACCCGTATATTCCGTGTTGTCCATTAAAAACCATTTTAATCCGATTGGCTGCCATTTTTGTATAGAGTTATAATGTGCAATACACCTCCCAACCGATAGGATCGCATAGTTGAAAGCTGATGAAAAGACGGAGAAAATGGCCGTCGATCGGATTAAAAGGCTTTTTATTGAACAATGCTGAAGATATGGGTACTCAAGCTGGAACGTACACCATTTTAACATCCATGGCCTTTAGTTAAGCACTTCATATTTGAAATCTGATCGTTTATGACCTGGACGTTAGCGTTGTAAATGGAGCAATCCCCACCACACCCACCACACCATGTTGAACGTTCCTTTGCACATGCGCAAACCACATAGTCCCGTTTGGACTTTTTAGGGCGTTAGGGATTGATTGATTGAATTGATTGATTGAAATTTTTATTAGGCAAAAGAATGTAAAACAACACAGTAACATTTATAATGCTTTTGTCTAAAAGGTCCGGCCAAAAAAGTCCTTGCGGGCTTGTTTCCATTGGGGTCCTTGAATTAATTTCATAGACATATATAGTAGAAACCAAACAGTTCAAAAATCAACATGAGAATACAGAGGGGGAAAAAAATATATACCATTATGTACAAAAAAGGTCATGAGAAAATAATGAAATATATACAAAACAAAACATGATCAAAATAAAATAAAAAGTATGTACAAAAAAGGGGGAGGGGGGGGGCAAATAACCAGGGAGAAATAACCAGGACTATATTTATGCTAAATAGTAAAGAAAAAGCCTTGTGATGAATTGCTGTAGCAGTAAAATAGAAACATCAACAGAATGAAGTGGTATAAGTGAAATTAAACTTATTTGAAATTAAACAATGAATTGACTTCATGTGCTAATGCAATGGTTCTCAAACTTTTTCGTGCCAAGGACCCCCAAATAGACACTTATTAGACCGCGGACCCCCATTTCAAAAGATAAGCCAGGGACCCCCATAAGAGAAGATTTTTACGGCTCTCTAGCAGTGATTTCAACCATTTTAATTTCAAGGACCCCCAGTTTGACATGCATTAGGCTACGGACCCCCATTTAATGGCATGTAGGTCTCTGGGACCCACATTCATATTGTAAAATCAATGTTAATTTAACTCTGAGAGTGTACAAATGGAACCAAATGGACCTGTTAGGGTCCATTTGGTTACATTTGTACACTCTCAGAGTTACAGACCCATAAGGGTCCATTTGGTCCCTGTCCATCATTTAGCTGGGGACCCCCTGGAACCCCCTCAAGTACCCCTGGAGGTCCCCGGACCCCACTTTGAGAACCAATGTGCTAATGGTTATCAGCGGTAGGCCTGAAAGATGACGGTCATGGACATTCTTCAACCTGGTGTGATGAATTGCTCAATTTACAACTGTAACGTCTACACAAACGTTCAGATTTCAAATATGAAGTGCTTACCTAAATGCCCAGGATGTTATACATGCCGACGTTTCAGCATGAGTACCCATATCTTCCGTATTGTTGGATAAAAAGCATTTTAATCCGATCGTCGGCCATTTTCGCATAGAGTTATAATGTGCAATACACCTCCCGACCGATAGGATCGCATAGTTGAAAGCTGATGAAAAGACGGAGAAAATGGCCGTCGATCGGATTAAAAGGCTTTTTATTGAACAATACGGAAGATATGGGTACTCAAGCTGGAACGTACACAATTATAACATCCGTGGCCTTTAGTTAAGCACTTCATATTTGAAATCTGATCGTTTATGACCTGGACGTTAGCGTTGTAAATGGAGCAATCCACCACACTATGTTGAACGTTCATTTGCGCATGCGCAAACGACATAGTCCCGTTTGGACTTTTTAGGGCGTTAGGGAGAAATAACCAGGACTGCAAAATCGGACTTTTAGGGGAACCAGGACCTTCATAATCGGACGTTTAGGTGCTACTGACGGTTCTTCATTAAGTGACTAGTTGGGAGTGAGAATGTGTTGCCCATATAAACCACCACATTGAGGGGGACACAACAAGACCATTGCCCCAGCGAGAAGGATGCTCCCCCCCCCCCCCCCCCCCCTCAAGAGCTCTCTCTCTCTCTCACCCGTGGCAAAAAAGAAAGAAAGTCAATTGTGGTTTAATAACCAGGCAGCTTGTCATGTAGCAATACTCAGTGGCACATACCGCTGGGGTCACGTTTAATTTCTGAGGCAAAGGGGAAGTAATTACTAATGCTGTTACACTTTCCACTTTGCAATCTGCATGGATTCAGGGGTGGCTCACATTCTGTCACTGGTTTAGAATGGTTTCCAGCATGACAACACACACACACATACAAGAAGAAAGTATATAGGGCCTAGAATAGATCCCTGGGGTACTCCGGCCAAAGAAGTGTATAGGGAGATTATGGTGGGTTTTGTCAGAGAAAAGAAAAAGAAGACAATTCTGGATATGGTCTCTGTCGGGTGGTCCAAAACTGTTACTTTTCAGGAGTCAAAAACAGAAAAAGCAGCAGATCTACAAGCTCAAAAGCTTGTAGATCTGCTACTTTTGGCGCTTTTGCGTGATGCTGTAGTGTGATCAGGTAGGGCGTCGATTTACGCAAAAACAGAAAAAGTTAGACTACGGAGATAAGAGGTTTCTGCCCGACAACAACGATATAATGCAGTGGTTCTCAAACCTTTTCGTGCCAAGGACCCCCAAATAGACAGTTATTAGCCCGCGGACCCCCATTTGAAAAGATAAGCCAGGGACCCTCATAATAGAAGATTTCTACGGCTCTCCAGCAGTGATTTCAACCATTTTCATTTGAAGGACCCCCAGTTTGACATGCATTAGGCTACGGACCCCCATTTAATGGCATGTATGTCTCTGGGACCCCAATTCATATTGTAAAAATGTTAACGGGTCCATTTGGTTCCATTTGTACACTCTCAGAGTTACAGACCCATAAGGGTCCATTTGGTCCCTGTCCATCATTTAGCTGGGGACCCCCTGGAACCCCCTCAAGTACCCCTGGGGGTCCTCGGACCCCACTTTGAGAACCAATGATATAATGTATCTCACTGCTGGCTCAGTATAGGCTTACCGGCTAATATGTGTGTCGTTTCTATATGTTGATACAATTCTCATTTATGGACTTGGGTTTCTCGTCACCCAGCACCTCTACCACCCACTAACTCACAGTAGAACTTGACTGCATTCCAGCAGAATCTGTATTTTTTATATGTTTTGACTACTGATACAGTAATGATTTCTATAAGCACTTAGCCTGCAGAGAACCCAGACGTTTAGATAGACTTCTTTGAATATACTTGTCCAAAAGTTTTACTTTTCAGGACACAAATTAAAAACCAGTGGTGGGAAAGTAACAAAGTACATTTACTTTTTAGGTATTTGAACTTTTTCCTACTATTTCCAATTTCCAAATCTTTTACTTCTACTCAGCTACATCTCAGAGGCAATTATTGTACTTTTACTCCACTACAATTATTTGAGAACTTTAGTTACTAGTTACTTTGCAGATATACACTATTACATTATAAAACATACATGAATCACTTAAGCCCTATTTTATACTAGGCTATTTGAAAATCGACGATCTACATGGGGTTGGTGAAAGGGCCTCGCTGTGTGGAGTTTGTAAACGTATGTTTTCTCATGTCAATAAAGCCCTTTGAATTGAATTGAATTGTGTTGAGTTTGCATGTTCTCCCCGTGTCCCCTAGGGTAGGTACCCTCACAAAAACATGCAGTAATCCTGGTCACTATTACTGCCTCCCCCTGGCCAGCCGGGGCACCTGATGGAGGGGAAGGGAACTGGTTGGAATAACGTGTTCCTTCCACGCGCTACGTCCAACCAGGGAAACTCTCCCCTGTCAGGTGACAAGAAGGTCAGTTGGCTCTCATGCATTGAAGGAGGCATGAGCTCGGCCCTGGCCTCCCTAGGTTGGCAGAGGATTACATAGACAATTGGCACTGGGTGTAAAAAATCACACCCAGTGTGAAGTGAGCGGTGCTATTTATGAGTTATTAATTTCATCATGCGTCTCGCTAGCCAATCACAGCACGTCCTGCACAGCTTAGCCTATGGGCGTGTTTTCAACAGCATGGCGTCACAGCGAAAGACAAATTTTCACGACGGAACGAAAAACTTTCACCACGGATGGGTCCTAAACCCTCTTATAGGAGCGGTTGTGACGCTCAAAAATGGGGTTACAAAATCGTGGGATAAAAATAAATAAATACATAAAAAGAAAACAGCCGATCTACAAACTCACAACGCGTCGCGACGCGTTGTGAGTTTGTAGATCGGCTATTTTCTAACATTTCAGTACTTTTACTTTTGGTACTTTAAGTACGTTTTGATACCAATACTTTAGTACTTTTACTCAAGTACATTTTGAATTCCGGACTTTTACTTGTAACAGAGAGTGCATCTACATTGCAGTATCGACACTCTTGCTTAAGTAAAACATTTGAGTACTTTTCCCACCACTGGTTGCGCCTCTAACAATAGCAGTGTCTCTCTCTCATTGATAAAACCAGAGAGGCGTCTGAAGCTATGGAAAGCTCTGGACCTTTTTTAGAGAATGAAGACGTTAAAGTTTGATCCTATAATAATGGAGTCATGATGACTGTATATGACGAGTGAAACATGCATGTTTGCGGCGGGGACGATCCCCCAGCATACTGTATTATTTGCTAGGACACGAACGAGAAGTGTTCTCAACTTAACCCTTTAAGCCCTGAAGAAGCATCTGTGTCACTTTTTGATTTGAGCTAAAAGCATTATTTTACACTTTGGCTATTCAAAAATAGCAGATCTACAAGCTCCGAGTGCCGCGCTATGAGCTTGTAGATCTGCTATTTTTTGCAAAATCGTGAAAATGTGTGCAAATCTTTTAATATATATTGTTTTAAAGCGAAAAATTTTAACTTGAATCTTTGCTTCTGGTGGTCCCTGGAACGTATATTTTTAAATGGGGGTCCGCGGCCAAATATATGTCATTTTGGGGGTCCTTGACATGGAAAAAAGAACCACTGATATTATGGCGACATACGTTTTTTTCAAAAAACTGTTGAATCCCCCAGAAGCAAAGATTTGAGTTACAAATGTTCGCTTTTGTAACTCAAATCTCAAGATTTGCAAAAAAAATAACGATTTTTCAAAAATAGCAGATCTACAAGCTCGTAGCGCGGCACTCGGTGCCGCGCTATGAGCTTGTATATCTGCTATTTTTGAATAGCCAAAGTGTAAAATTATGCTTTTTATAGCTCAAATGAAAATGTGACACAGATGCGTTCCAGGTCTTAAAGGCTTAACACAATGTAATTAACTCTTTAAGTTGTTTTGTTTATAGAGATGGCATCTGCTGTTCATTAAAGAGCCAAACACCCCCCCCCCCCCCCAATGCTCATAACATGGAAAACTTTTTTTTAAAAAAAGGAATGTTTTCCATTTCAAACAGTTCAAATTGTTCAGATTTTCGCAGGACTATCCTTCACACAGAACGGAAAGCCACATTAAACACATAAGTGGCTCTGTTTCTTTGCCACACTATCCATTACTTCCGCATACTTATCGCTTTTTCTTTTTTTTTTTGCCTTTCGACTAACACTGTATGTTCTCTCCCTTGTCTGTCGCACCCTTTTTTTTTCTACCCACACACACTAGACTGCATGTTTAAGCCATTACGACCGGGAACGCATCTGTGTGCCATTTTTAGATTCCTTTGGCTATTCAAAAATAGCAGATCTACATAAGCTCATAGCGCGGCACCGAGCTTGTAGATCTTATTTCTGTAAAATCGTGAAAAATTGGGCAAATCTTTGAATGTGTATTTATAAATATATCGAACATTTGTAACTCAAATGTTATTGATTCTGGGGATTCTACAAATGTCTTCTAAATCCTATTTTTATTATTATTATTTTTGAGTGGTGCCAGCCACTCCTACACTTCATGGGCCCGTCCGTCCATCCGTCCGTCCGTTTGAGCACGGCCTCAACAGCTGCAGCTGATTGTAACACAAGGATGCAATCAGTTACACTAATTCAAAGGCACCACTCTCTTCACACTGGGTGTGATTTTTTTTTTAACTTAAGTTGCTTAAATATCAGTGGTTCTTAAACTTTTTCATGTCAAGGACCTCCCAAAATGAATGATGTATTTGGCCGCGGACCCCCATCTAAAAATATTTTGTTCCAGGGACCCCCAGAAGCAAATATTCAAGTTAAAAATGTATATATATATTCAAAGATTAGCAAAAATATTCACGCTTAAAAAAGCAGATCTACAAGCTCATAGCGCTGCACTCGGTGCCGCGCTATGAGCTTGTAGATCTGCTTTGTTTTTGTAGCCCAAAGAAATCTTAAAAAAGACACCGGACGCGTTCCCGGTCTTAATGGGTTAACTAGGTATGGTTTAACGCCATAAAATAAGTGGGGGGGGGGGAGGGGGGGGGGGGGCTACTGCTTCATACTAACATAGTTTGTAAGTGCGAAACGTGACATGTGACAAAGCGAGTACAGGACCATCTAGATTCCAGATGGCTTTGGGCTGAAGTCATGCTGGCAGAAACCGCATGGGAACAGAATCTTTACAGGCTTGCAGAGAGAATCCACCGAGCAGTGGGCGAGACGGGGAATCATTGAGGTCACACACAGAGAATATCAAGGGCCTGAGGTAGTGTGACAAGACCTCACCAAACCAGGCTGGAGGGAGAGAGACGCTCAAGCTGTCCCTCGGACTCTCGGGTCGGGCTCTCGCGCTGCTCCTCCCTTTCTAGCACAAAAGACGACCCCCCCGTCCTCCGGCACCGCGTTTACCCGAGCCAAGGAATACACTTTATTAGCCCATTCAGACCGGGAAGGCATCTGTGTCATTTTTCAGATTTCTTTGGTTATTCAAAAAAAAAATGCAGATATACAAGCTCACAGTGCGGCACTCGAGCTTGTGGATCTGCAATTTTTGAAAAAATCGTGAAAATGTGTACACATTTTTTAATATATATATACATATATATATATATATATATATATATATATATATATATTTTTTTTTTAAGCGAACATTTGTAACTCGAATCTTTGCTTCTGGGGGATTCTACAAATGTCTTCTAAATCCTAACAGTTTAAAAAAAATGTATGTTGCAATAATCAGTGGTTCTCAAACTTTTTCATGTCAAGGACCCTCAAAATGATATGTATTTGGCCGCGGACCCCCATCTCAAAATATGTTATTCAAAGGACCCCCCAGAAGCAAACATTTGAGTTACAAATGTTCGCTTTAAAAAACATATATATATATTCAAAGATTTGCAATAATGTTCACGATAAAAATAAAAAATAAAACAGATCTACAAGCTCATAGCGCAGCACTCGGTGCCGCGCTACGAGCTTGTAGATCTGCTATTTTTGAACAGCCCAAAGAAATCTCGAAACGACACACGGACGCGTTTTCCCGGCCTCAACGGGTTAGACACAAATAACCGTAAATTAAAGTGTGTCACCTTTTAAGCCCAGGCACTTTTTATTATTGTTAGTGGAGCCTGTTGAGCCGACCTGAAGTTATGCCCCGCTGGGAATCCAAACGCCTTTCCCAAAGTTCTTCTCTCTAGCGCTGCTGCAGTACAAGGGTTGTGAAGGGGGGGGGGGGGGGGGGGTGGGTGGGGGGAGGGAGCCGTGCCAGAAACATTTCCCAGGGCTCTCGACTCCGTGATTGATAGCAGATGGTAAACATATTCATAAACAAGACAACAATGTTTTTTTTATGTATCTCTTTTTCCTCTCTTCTTCTTCTTCTTCTTCAACAGGGCCATCATTTTTCGCCCATGTGTGAAATTGACGCCCCCGAACAGCGGAGGCTAAAGTACACGATGTCCCTTTAATTTGGTCGGTAAATTACATAGCTTATACAGCGCAACACTGGTCGCAGAAAGAAAATATAGTTCCTTGAGGGAACCCGGTCAGGTAGAAAGGATTTCCCACACCTACAGTAAACTACGGAGGCCCTTTTAGAAAAAGTTTTGAAGGCCCTACTAAAGTAAACTTTTAACCCATTAAGACCTGCAGGCCGATTCTACAAAATGTCTTCTAAATCCCGAAATGTTTCTTAAAAACTACTGTATCAGTGGTGCTCAAACTTTTTCACGTCAAGGACCACCCAAAATGATATGTATTTGGCCCGCCGAACCCCATCTCAAAATATTTCGTTCCAGGGACCCCCCAGAAGCAAAGATTTGAGTTACAAATGTTTGCTTTAAAAAAATATATTATTCAAAGATTTGCACACATTTTCGAGATTTTTCAAAAAATAGCAGATCTACAAGCTCATAGCGCGGCACTCGGTGCCGCGCTATGAGCTTGTATATCTGCTATTTTTTCGAATAGCCAAAGTATAAAATAATTGTTTAAGTTGGTTACACAGATGTGTTCCCGGTCTTAATGGGTTAAGATATTTTAATTGGAATGTCTTGACATGTTTACAAATGGGAGTCGACAACATGGTTGCTGTTGGAATACAGGGGCATGGTGTAAATGAAGAGCACGTGCCTCTCATTTCTTAAATACCTTCTCCGGGGAGCAAATGATCCCTTGTCACATGCACGCGATCGTATATATATATACAGTACGTCTCAGTGTGAGGAGACCAAATTTGAAATTCCAAATGACGTGCAGTAATTCGGCGGGGGGGGGGGGCAACTAACACTACAGTATACGTGTAAAAAAACAAAGAACCTGTGCGCCGTCCGCGGAGCCGGAATTGCACGTCGTTTGACCTCCGAGATTCACTTTCCAGCTGAAACGCTCGCACTCGCCTGTGAGTCGAGGCCGATAGACAAAGCAAACATTCATATATTCCAATTAGATTTGTTACACTTGACTGGCTCCACTGTGGATGGGAGTCAGAGGACCTATTTATCCCTTTCTGTTTTACATTTTTGTTTGTGTCTGCAAATTAACTTAGCGTGAGTGTTTTTCACTGTGTTTTCTCTCTCACGACTTCTTTAAGCCATTGAGACCGGGAACGCATCTGTGTGTCATTTTTAGATGTCTTTGGGCTATTAAAAAAATAGCCGCGCTATGAGCTTGTAGATCTGCTATTTTTGAAAAATCGTGAAAATTTGTGGCAATATGGTGGTATATATTTTTTTATATATTTGTAAAATATTTAGTTTCCAGGAACCCCTGAAGCTAAGATTTGAGTTTCAAATGTCCGCAAAAAAAACAAAAAAAATACAATATTCGCTCGACTTTTCATGATTTTTCAAAAATTGCAGATCTACAAGCTCATAGCGTGGTGCCGCGCTAAGAGCTTGTATATTTGCCATTTTTGAATAGCCCAACGAAATCTAAAAATGACACACAGATGCATTTCCGGTCTTAAAGAGTTAATTGCCCGATGTGAAAAAAAATTCAAGCCATTCTCATACTGTATACGCTTGTGTGTGTGTGTGTGTGTGTGTGTGTGTGTGTGTGTGTGTGTGTGTGTGTGTGTGTGTGTGTGTGTGTGTGTGTGTGTGTGTGTGTGTAAATCAGGAACGAGAGGAACCACCACATATAGGGGATGGGTTGTGTGTGTGTGTGTGTGTGTGTGTGTGTGTGTGTGTGTGTGTGTGTGTGTGCCGCACATTCTCAGAATGCAAATGGACCCGACGCTGCTTATTCTATTACTGTAAATACTTTAGCGCTCCGAGCCCCGCGTGCGGAGTGAAGAAGGAAGGTAACCAGACAAGACTCAACAAATAACATGGCCTCCTCCTCACTGCATGGTGAGTTATTCTCATCCACCAACCAGGCAATTAGAGAATCAAGATTTGTGAGTGACAGGACAGACTGAGGTTCCAAAGCGGCACTACAATTAGAAAACACGGAGACAGGGCCCGCATCTCCACGGCGGCGCAGCCAGTCACCACCACCGGCCTCAGGAAAGTGTTAAGTATTGATAGTTCTCCCGGTGCCGGGGAGAACGCCAGGGCATTAAAGTTAGGTAATGCTCCCCTTGTCGAGTTTGACCAAGGGACTGGACTCTCTTAACCCCTTGATACCTGGAACGCATCTGTGTCACTTTAGATGTCTTTGGCTATTCAAAAATCGTGAAAAAATATTTTTTTATATTTTTTTCTGATTTATCTTTAGGATTTAGATTTTTTTTAGACGCGGCCTCAGGTTTTAACAATTCTTTGGCTATATACAAATAAATAGCAGATATACAAGCTCTAGCGCAGCACCGAGTGCCACGCTATACGAGCTTGTAGATCTGCTATTTCTTTAAAAAATCTTGGAAACTTCGTGCAAATCATTAATTATAATCAACACATTTTTAACTAAAATCTTTGCTTCTGGGGGGGGTGGGGGGGTCCCTGGAACAAAATATTTTGAGATGGGGGGTCCACGCACAAATACACATATCATTTTGGGTGGTCCTTGAAATTAAAAAAGTTTGAGAACCACAAAAAAAAAAACTGTTAGGATTTAGAAGACATTTGTAGAATCCCCAGAAGCAAAGATTTGAAGTTAAAAAGTTCTCTTGAAAAAATATTAATATTCAAAGATTTGCACAAATTCACAATATAAAAATAAGTAGCAGATCAACAAGCTCATAGCGCGGCACTTGGTGCCACGCTATGAGCTTGTAGATCTGCAATTTTTTTGAATAGCCAAAGAAATCTAAAAACGACACAGCTGCGTTCCCGGTCTCAATGGGTTAAGTGTAAATCAGACCATCATCTCTCTTGCCCAAATAGACTTCTTTCGAGTAAGGTACGCCACAAACAAGTGCTGTCAGCTCCACACAGGTTTGCTAAATGTCAGCCAAGCCACAGGGCACTATTCAAATAGACCACAGGTTAAATTACATGTCAGACGAGAACGTTTCTTAGGGGGGAAAAAAAAAGCACAGTAGAAAGGGGGAAAAAAAAAAAACGTAGATACGGTCATTGCTGAAATGAAACATTCTATCTTGCTTCAGGAAGCTCTCCAACATACCTGTGGGAATGAGGGAGGCGATGTTATTTAGTGGTTATAGCGCTGTGAAAAAATAAAGTATGCGTAAATTATTTGCAATGATACCTTCTCGCTAACCTGCATTTTTCACATGGTGCAATACTTGGGGGGAAAAAAAAGCGTATTTTGGGAACACGTACATCATATGTCACTGCTGTTTGTTTCTGTTCTGTTTCGTTTTGATTCGTATCGTTGTGTTTTGTTTAGTCTTTTCAATCACATGCATCGTATTATAGTGACCGCCGCTTTCTCAAAGGAACAATTCTACTCTAATTATTACAGTATGCTATAATAACGATACTGCCATTCAGAATGTAATGGCTGTTGGTGAGAAAATAATGTCGAACGCTGAAAATTTGTTGAAAGGCCAAAATGAGTGAGACATGCTCGGTAACCGAGCCCTTTATGAAAATCAATTTATGATTAAGTCGATCAAGACCACAGTCAAGTATGCGACCGCAAGAGCTGCATAAAAATTATGCTCACAGCTCCTCAGAAATCCTTGGCTGGCGCGCGGGACGAAAAAAAACCTGACAAACCCCTCCCTCCCCGCCGGTGGCGTCCCGTCCCCCCAGGAACGTAAACAATAAAATTAGTTTATACACAGGGACCCGCGAGGCTGCAAAAGAGTAACAGAAAATAATCCGCCGGCGGATCTTATATCAAGGGCATTGTCCGCTGGTCACTCAGAATATAAGACCTTTAACCCATTCAGACCGGGAACGCATCTGTGTCATTTTTAAGATTTCTTTCGGCTATAAAAAAATAGCAGATCTACAAGCTCGTAGCGCGGCTCCGAGCGCCGCGCTACAAGCTTGTAGATCTGCTATTTATTTTTAATCGGGAAAATGTGTGCAAATCTTTGAATATACGTATTTTTTAAGCGAACATTTTCAACTCAAATCTTTGCTTCTGGGGGGTCCCTGGAACAACATATTTTGAGATGGGGGTCCGCGGTCTAATACATAGCATTTTGGGGGTCCTTGACATGAAAAAGTTTGAGAACCACTGATTATAGCAATGTAAGTTTTTTCAGAAAACTGTTAGTATTTAGAAGACATTTGTAGAATCCCCCAGAAGCAAATATTTGAGTTACAAATGTTCGCTTTAAAAACATACATATTCAAAGATTTGCACACATTTTCACGATCTTTCTAAAATAGCAGATCTACAAACTCGTAGCGCGGCACTCGGTGCCGCGCTACGAGCTTGTAGATCTGCTATTTTTTGAATAGCCAAAGAAATCTTAAATATGACTCAGGCGCGTTCCCGGTCTTAATGGGTTAAATATCTTATTTTTGGCCCGGGTTTCTCTGTGTAACACAATGTTTATTTGCTCAGTCTGTCTCCCTCTCTTTTTCTGTCTCGGTAACTAACCAAAAGGAAGAGAAAAAAAAAAAAGGAACGTTCTGTGAGCTTTTTGCAGGCAAGACATCAACCCTCGTTCGACCACAGGGCCCTGAGCGCATGGGTGTGACTGCAAGCTCGCAGCACGACTCCTTGCCTTTCTCCCTCTCTCTCTCTCTCTCTCTCTCTCTCTCTCTCTCTCTCTCCTGGATCCTCCAAACCTTAGGAGCCAACCTGTGGTTTTGGCGTCGGCGCTGCAGAGCTAGTTAACCCATTAAGACCGGGAACGCAATCTGTGTGACCACTTCGACCATTATTTTTTTTTAATATTTTGGCCTATTCAAAAATAGCAGATATACAAGCTCGTAGCGCGGCACCGAGTGCCGCGCTACGAGCTTGTAGATCTGCTATTTTTGAAAAATCATCAATTTTTTTTTGCAAATTTGCGCAAATCTTTGAATATATAAAATGTTTTTAACACAAATCTTTGTACCTGGAACAACATATTTTGAGATGGGGGTCTGCGGCCAAATACATACAATTTTGGGGGTCCTTAACATGAAACATTTTTGTTGTTGCCAGGGACCCCCAGAAGCAAAGATTTGAGTTAAAAATGTAGTTAAAAGAATAAATATATATATTCAAAGATTTGCACACATTTTCACGATAAAAAGAGAACAGCAGATCTACAACATGTATAGCTGTATTTTTGCATAGCTAAAGTATAAAATAATGGTTATAGGCTATAGTGCTAAAAAATTCAAATGACACAGATGCGTTCCCGGTCTGATTGGGTTAACTGTTTTCTATAGTGTGCTGTACTGCAGTGATGTGTTGTTGACAGGGAGAGTCTTGGTATATACTGTGTGTCTGTCACAGGGTTTTTTATTGATTCCACTGTTCACCACATGAACCCCATGTTCTGGGCACGTCATAATGGCCAAACACTCGGCAGAAATAGGCGAGCATTCGGCCAAAACAACGCGTGTGTGATGAGCTTGTAAAATATTTTTTTTACGTACAAACATATTTTTCAGCAAAGAGATTTGGTGTAGAGGGGAAATAAGAGGAGTGGGTCTATAGCAGTGGGGTAAAGTAACTAAGTACATTTACTCAAGTACTGTACTTAAGTACAATTTTGAGGTACTTTTACTTTACTGGAGTATTTCCAATGTTCAATACTTTTACTTCTACTCCACTACATCTCAAAGGAAAATATTGTACTTTTACTCCACAACAATTATTTGAAAACTTTAGTTACTAGTTACTTTGCAGATATAAATGATTATATTAGAAAACATACATTAACCACTTTAGCTGCTGTTGAGCTGTTTTTAGGCTATTTGAAAATAGCCGCTCTACAAGCTCACAACGCGACGTGAGCTTGTAGATCTGCTATTTTCATTTTAGCACTTTTACTTTTGGTACTTTAAGTATATTTTGATGCCAATACTTTTGTACTTTTACTCAAGTAACATTTTGAACTCGGGCCTTTTACTTGTAACAGAATATTTCTACATTGATATACGTTTACTTAAGTAGAAAATGAGAGTACTTTTTCCACCGCTGGTCTGATAGCCTGGTATAATAGCGCCCTAGGGAACCTCAATCAAGTATAGGCTATAAGCGGTTAACACCATAAAGCACCTTTTTGGAAAGGTATTCGCTAACCATTGGAATTTTGCGTCACAATGGAACAATTGAGTGGCGAGCGGGGAAAATAGCAACATAATTAAAGAGGAAATGCGGCTACCCTATGATTTAGTATAACGCTTTAACAGAACATGCTGTAGCGCAACGGAGAGAGGCTTGTAAAAAAACAAGGGAATCCACTTTGACTTAACCCTTTAAGACCGGGAACGCATCTCTGTCACTTAAAGGAGTAGTTCACCCAAAAAATGACTTATTTTCTATCAATTGCACATTGCATTTTTTGGGTGAACTCTTCCTTTGAGATTTCTTTGGCTGTTCAAAAACAGCAGATATACAAGCTCATAGCGCGGCACCGAGTGCCGCGCTATGAGCTTGTAGATCTGCTATTTTGAATAGCCCAAGTATAATGTAATGGTTAAATTGGTTACAAAGATGCGGTCCCGGTCTTAAAGGGTTAAACTACTAAACCAATTCAAGGCTAATGTAAAAAAGATCTGTTTGGAGGTTGTATCCTGAAACGTGCGAGCAGGAGGCGTGTCATCTTCTTCTTTCCCCCTCCTCCTCCCGCCCACCGACATTATTCTGCTGCGTCACTGTCAGTGGTGGTAGAAATACTCACATTTTTTTTACTCAAGTAAAGGTATCAATACCACCATGTAGAAATACTCTGTTACAAGTAAAAGTCCATGTATTCAAAATTCACTTGAGTAAAAGTGCAAGAGTATTGACATCAAAATATACTCAAAGTGCCACAAGTAAAAGTACTCATTATTATGCATAATGTCCCATTTCATAGGTTTTCAAATGTATACAAATCTTTTGCAAATAGCAGATCTACAAGCTCACAACACATAGTTGTGAGCTTGTAGTGTGTACACTATATAGGGCTGAAGTGGTTAATGTACATGTTTTGTAATAATAATCCAAATCTACAAAGTCACTCGTAACTAAAGTTTTCAACTAATTGAGTGGAGTAAAAAGTACAATATTTGCCTCTGGGATGTAGTGGAATAGAAGTATATAAAGTATTGAAAATACTCCAGTGAAGTAAAAAATAGTTAAACATTTTTACTTAAGTACAGTACTTGAGTACATGTACTTTCCACCACTCGTGGTCGCTGTGACATTTCGTCGAGCAGACGAACAAAACGGAGGGAAAATAAGTTCAAGCTGCTGCTTCCAAAAGAGTCAAAACATCATGTCTGTCTGTGTGGACAATTATGGCAAGTGGATTGAAGCCATGCCGGGCCCATCACGCCACGACATCTGCACTGTGCCCTGTGACCCAACTTATACCACCTCATCTCTATCCCACACACACACACACACACACACACACACACACACACACACACACACACACACACACACACACACACACACACACACACACACACACACACACACACACACACACACACACACAGGTCTTCCGATGAGTTTGTATAATTCCACGGATAAATGCTTTTTGAAAGCTGTGTGATATTTATATATATTTTTTCATTTTTTCTAATGCTGTGTGTTTAGGATGCTTAGTGTAATCCGATTACAGGAGAATCTGACCAGTTTGTCATGCGGTGGCTGTGTGTGCGTGCGTGCGTGTATTACACATGTATTATGCGCGCGCGCGCGTGTGCGTGTGTGTGTGTGTATCTGGGGTGTATTTGTCTGATCTCCTGTCCATCAGCTAGGTCACATGATGCTCAGGTGGTGTGTACACATCCCGTACATATTTGCAGAAAGCCTTTTTTTGCTGCAGATGTTCGGAGGCCGTTTTGCATCACAGCCGGCAGTGCGTGTAAAAGTAACTAAGTGCATGTACTCAAGTACTGTACTAAAGTACAATTTTGAGGTATTTCTACTTTCTGCAGTATTTACAATTTTCAATATTCTGACTTACACCCCACTACCGTACATCTCAGAGGAACATATTATACCTTTACTCCACTACAATTATATGAAAACTGTAGATTTTGATTATTGTTACAAAACACACTAACCACACTTCAGCCCTATGTGTATTTCGGGCATTTGAAAATAACAGATGTACAAGCTCACGATGCGTCTTGTGAGCTTGTATATCGTCTATTTTCAAAAGATGTTTTAATACATTTTTAACGTGTGAAACGGGACATTCTGCAAGTACAGGTTTCTTCTACTTGTAACAGAGTATGCAGTATCTCTGGAAACCGGAGCTGTACTGAACTCACACACAAATTAGATAACACCTGTGCTGACATCTATCACTCAATTAAGACACACCTGGTGCTCGTTGGTGAGTGAGGTCACTCTGACCACTGAATTACTCCTCCAGCCTTTTTGCACAGTATCTACATTGCAATATTGATACTTTTACCTAAGTAAAACACGCGAGTACTTCGTCCATCGCTGACAGCCGGCCTGTTTAACGGTAACAGCTTAGCAGCGCGGCTAAAGAGAGAGAGAGAGAGAGACTCTATATTGTCGTGTTGTGTGGCTTGTATAAGCAGATGCCTCTCTGTGGGCCCATGCTGGGAGGTAACCGTTTTGTTGCTGCCAGTTTCTGACGTGCAACAAGGTTAATCCATTACGACCGGGAAAGCATCTGTGTAATTTTTTTTAGATTTCTTTGGGCTATTCAAAAATAGCGGATCTACAAGCTCATAGCGCGGCACCGAGTGCCGCGCTATGAGCTTGTATATCTGCTATTTTTTGAAAAATCGTGAAAATTTGGGCAAATCTTTGAATGTATATATTTTTTTAAGTTTTTTTTTTTTACTCAAATCTTTGCTTCTGGGGGGGGGGGGGGACAAAATATGTCCATGGGGTCGGCGGCCAAATACATATCATCTTGGGGGTCCTTGACAATAGTTTTTCAGAAAACTGTCAGGATTTAGAAGACATTTGTTGAATCCCCAGAAGCAAAGGTTTCAGTTACCAAATGTTCACAAAAAATATGTATCCACAAGTTTCCTAGGGCGCTGTGGAAACTTGTGGATAAGATTTGCACAAATATTCACGATTTTTCAAAAAAATTGCAGATATACAAGCTCATGGCGCGGCGCCGCACTATATGAGCTTGTAGATCTGCTATTTTTTAATAGCCAAAGTGTAAAATAATGGTTAAAGTGGTTACAATCTAAAATGACACAGATGCTTTCCCGGCCTTAATGGGTTAAGGACGAGAATTAAGTCTGTATAATGCCACCAAATGCCACAAATCAACACAGTGTCACATGAGGTGAACAGATGTTGACAATCTCAGATTATAGAGGGGGCGGGGCACTCTGTATTTCGTTACAATTTAGACACTATTACAATGTACTGTATATATAGCTTTATGATTGACATATTAGTCGTGAGGGGTCAGTGCATGTAGACAGTCTTTGATACTGCAATAATCACGGGCAGAGGTTTTAGTGAAAGGTCCCATTAAAGCCACATTGTGTAACTTTCCTCTTCTACCCTGGATTTGAACCCAGTTTCCAGTGGCGTGCACAGACATTTTGAGGGGCAGTAAATTATACTTTTTTTTGTTTACTTGGTCTGCTCTTTTTTCCCTCTACACCTATACCTCTTTGCCAAAAATAGCCGATCTACAAGCCCACAACGCCTCGCAGCGCGAGGCGTTGTGGGCTTGTAGATCTGCTATTTTTGGCTGAAGTTCTCCTCAGAAAAGGGATGTTAGGTTTCGAGTGGTTATGGTAAAAAGAAAAATCATAATCACATAAAGATTTGGCGGACCCCCTGTAGTAACTCTGAGGACCCCCTAGGGGTCCCGGACCCCCTGTTGAAGACCCCTGCTGTAAACTGATTTTTTTTCCAAAAGGGCACTTCTGGTCAAGAGGGCAAAGGGCAGGTGCTCAAGCAACACCTAGAGTCTATCTGTGCACGTCCCTGCCGGTTTCCTGCGCAAGTGCTGGATTTTTTTTTACCATTGAACTAAAAGTTACATAGTGAGGCTTTAATAAATATCAAGTAAAAGGTCTGTCCATATACTGTATATCCAATACGTCAAATTTCCCAATTTGGCGAAACCTTTCAAAAATAGCAGATCTACAAGCTGACAACGTGTCGCGCTTGAGTATTGGCTTTTATTTTTTGTGACCACATTCTTTATTTTTTATTCTTTACATCAGAGCAACCCGTTTTGTTCAACAATTTGGCTTACAGCGTAAGGACGTACACAATGCAAGGTTTGCTTGCACGTGTGCAAAACACGTGCACGTATACATCCACGATCACCCACATACACACCCACCCCTCCCACCCCACCCCTTCCTACAATCCCACCCTCCTGTCGGTTCCATCATGACTGCAGCAGAAATGACACTCCACATAACGCAACAAATACAGGCTCTTGATGATAACATTACAATTCAAGCAAATTATAAGTGAGCTGAAGCCTATTCTACAAATGTCTTCTAATTCCAAACAGTATTCTGAATATGTTTCTATATCAGTGGTGCTCAAACTTTTTCATGTCAAGGACCCCCAAAATGATATGTATCTGGCCGCCGACCCCCATCTCAAAATATTTTTGATCCAGGGACCCCCAGAAGCAAAGAATAGAGTTAAAAATGTTCGCTTTAAACAATATATATTCAAAGATTTGCACACATTTTCACGATTTTTCAAAAATAGCAGATCTACAAGTTCATAGCGCGGCACTCGGTGCCGCGCTATGAGCTTGCATATCTGCTATTTTTGAATAGCCAAAGTGTAAAATAATGCTTTTTATCTCAAATCAAGAAGTATCTTAATGGGTTAAGTACAGTACTTGAGTACATGTACTCACCGTAACTAGCTTCCACCATTGTCAGTAGCAGCACGATGCGCCGCAAGGACAAGCCATAATCAATCCATTACAATGCAGGTGGGTTTGTTGCAGGAGTTGACGCTGGCTCCGTCCGCCGCCTTGATGAGTGGGTTGCACTCTGGTTTGGGAACGTGAAATGATTATACGGTAGGTGAGGAACAACGAGGTCACTCCAAGTCAAACGACTTCCAGCGAACGGAACATAAAAATTCAATATTCACTAGACTATAGAGCAGGAGAGCACAAGGTCAAGTCAGGTCACCCCGCTCACCACTCTTGACAAAGTCTATAAAATAAACTCCTTCGACTCAATAAAAAGCCAACTCCCTCCCCAAGGTAATGATATTTTTTTCAAGTCCCAACGCCGACGAGCTAAAACCCACATTCCCCCAAGTGATAACCGCCGTTCCCTATCGCATATCAACAATAAAACGATACATTTGCTGGCACCGAGTCAGTATACGGTATAAAATTATACATGTCTTTGGAGAGGGAGGCCAAATTACAGCGCAAAAGCTTCCATCGACAACCTATAATTTAAGCCTCACCAAAAAAGGGGGGGGAAAAAAAACGATTTCATGCCAAATTGTGTGGGCTCCTTTGAATGCTTTGCTTATGGCAGGCTGCAATTATCCAATTTCAAGGAAATGTCAGTAATGCTTCTAAGACCGATATTTGCCGTTCACCTCCAGTTTAGCAAAACACAAAGTCGCTTGAACGCTGATTCCCCCGCTTTCATCCGAGTCCAACAGAACCAAAGTACCTTAAAAACCTTTCCAGTGAGAGCTGGGCTGCTTAATGTTTTGGCCCTGTTTCTTTTGTTGAAGCTCTGGTCTGCAGGATCATATTTGTTTTCACTAGTGTGTACCTTAAACAAAGAGGAGAGTCGAGTTTCAGAGAAATTACTAGCTGACAAGAGGCCCAGAAACCCGAGCGAGAGGAGAGGGCTCCGCGTGTTGTTGTGTCTTTGGCGTGGCGGGATAACTCGGTGAAGTCGATACAGTAGCCCGTCGGTATTGAGAAGGTTCGGTGACCACGCAGACCACGGGCCGGGGCTTCTTCTTCTTGTTGGGGGAGAGGAGAACCACATGCAAGAACATCCATGGGTTCCCTGTGTGTCCACGATTACAGGGGCCACGTACACACATGGCTCGAACTTACACAATTAGATATGCATGATCGGATAGCTTACGAGATCCGAGTGCGGTTGAAAAATCCCTTGATTTGACACACGGCATGGCATGGGGGGGAGGGAGAGAGAAAGAGAGAGACCCTGTCAGCGAACACCATTATAGAATGATGGAGAAGCTCGCTTTCAGCGCTCCCCAGACGACTATATACCAACGATGACCCCTCCTAACGTGTGACCGAGGTCACCGGAATGTCACGGGGATTTAGGAAAATGACCCCCACCCTCCCCCTGCACTCTCTTAGCTCGTCTGTACAATATGAGCTGTTCAATATAGGCTCTATGCACAGCAGCCATATTGGAAAGAAATTGGGCCTCTACTTACTTCCTTCACAGGTGTTACCAATGATGCTAATGAAGGCTCTGTTCCATTCTGGTCAGGGTGCTGATATTGTGCATGTTGGCTCACTGGAAACACTCCATTTTGGTTCCCAAATGGGCTGGCCCCTTATGGTGGGTGTGTAACTCTCAGAGTTATGGGGGCCTTTTAAAATAAGACAACCACTATGCCACACTAAATGGAACAGAGCCTTAATTAGTATTATTGGTGACACCTGTGAAGGAAGGAAGGAAGGAAGGGGCCCAATTCATTCCCAATATGGCTGCTGTGCATAGAGCCTATTTGGGAGTGAAACACAGGCAGACAGTTAGGCCTGGGCAATACCACATAATTATTTCACACTTTTGCCTGGATTACGATTAATGAGCGATGTATATATTTTGAAATAATCCTATAGGTCTATTAAAATTGGCTTAAAAAGGGATAGTTCACCCCCAAAATGACTTTTGACCGGTAGCGGTTCTGGTAGGAGACACAAAGAGTCTCCTTTGTGTCTCCTACCGGTACCGCTCAGCCTTAATGGGTTTGCCCTAGCACAGTGATTCTCAACCTGTGGGTTGGGGACCCCAGATGACAGTGAAGTGACAATTTAAGGACCTGTAGCACTACTATAAAAACTGGTCAAACTTTGGCCAAATTGTCAAATCATAACCACAAGTTTCCTAGGGTGTTGTAGTAGGCATCACTTCCTGTCGATTTGATCAGGTATCAGGGATCAAATCGACAGGAAGTGACGCCCACAATGCCCTATAGGAAACTTGTGGATAAGAGACAAACATTTTCAAAATAGCCGCTCTACAAGCTCACAACGCCTCGCAGTGCGAGGCGTTGTGAGCTTGTAGATCTGCTATTTTCACAATATTTATCTGTGGAACCGAGTGAGACAAAATGTAATGGCTCAGCTCCTTATCAGGGTGGGGGGGATCCCCATTATTTTGGGGGTCCCCAGTTCAAATATGATTATTTTGGGGAGTCCCCAGTTCAAATATGATTATTTTGTATGATTATTTTGGGGGGTCCCCAGTTCAAATATGATTATTTTGGGGGGTCCCCAGTTCAAATATGATTATTTTGAGGGGTCCCCAGTTCAAATATGATTATTTTGGGGGGTCACGGCCTGAAAAGGTTGAAAACCACCGCCCTAGCAGACAGTCTTCTCTGTTCAGAAGACAATTTCTCTGTTCAACCTCAGCGTCCATCTGTAGACACCGGTGCTCTCCTTGTCTCAGACAGATTAGAGCTCTGATGTAGTGTGTTGCACCAAGCACCAAACCACTGCTGACACAGGTGGTGTGTGTGTGTGTGTGTGCGTCCCGTGTTTCCCAATCGCATCCCGAAAAAAACGGCTTTACAGCTGCCGGGCCGGCGAGATAAAGCAGCGGAAAACATCTGTCCTCGCATTGCATTTTCTTTTTTTGTTAAGACCGATTAACGATTATAAAAAGCCCTGTGCGTTTCCAATCCAATCCCCTTATTACCGTACCTTGTCGGGGAGTTTCCAAAGCAAGTTGCTTGATCCACAGCAGAAGGTCTAACAGGGAAATGTATGCGGCATCATGTGTGAATTTTAAATCCTTAATTCTCCCATTCGCCGGCCCAACGAGTCAATGTTTGCTAAGGTGCGCCGTACCATGACGCGCGAGAACAGACGACTGTGTTTGCGAATGACCTGTATATCAAAGGCTGTTTACGTGTTTACTCAGCGATACGCAGACCTGCGCGTTCTGTGGGAAAATAATCCCCCCCCCCCTCCATTGAACAAACAGCAAATAGTGATAATAGCGCGTCATGCAAATACAGTATTAATGCTGGATTTATTCTCCGTCGTATGGCCGTGTCACACGTCGAATATAGCATTGAAAAGGCTCATGCTGTTCCCTCCCCTTTTAGTATAATGGCCTAGTATAATCTCCCTAGTGTGACCTAGGCCAACATAGGCCATTTTTTTGGCCTAGGTCACATGGTTTTGTGACTTAGGCCAAAAAAATGGCCAAATGATTTTGGCTTAGGCCAAGTTTTGGTTTAAGTCGGGTTTAATCCCATTTAAACCTATTTTTATCCTGGTCACTATACTGCCTCCCCCTGGCCAGCCGGGGCGCCTGATGGAGGGGAAAGGAACTGGTTGGAATAACGTGTTCCTTCCACGCGCTACTGTACGTCCAACCAGGGAAACTCTCCCCTGTCAGGTGACAAGGTCAGTTGGCTCTCATGCATTGAAGGAGGCATGAGCTCGGCCCTGGCCTCCCTAGGTTGGCAGAGTGAAGGTAGTGCCCAGGGTTACATAGACAATTGGCACTGGGTGTAAAAAATAGGGTTACAAAAATTGTGGGATAAAAATTTAAGTAAAAAAAAACATTTTTATGTATTTATTTTTATGTTAATAGTCATAATTTGTTATAAACGTTTTGCGTGAAGTTTTGTATTGGTTCAGTTTTTCTTCTGATAAACTTCCAAAAAATACATAGGCCATTAGTTTAGGAAGGTGCTATACCCCACAACAACGCCACAGCGCGCCGACGTGGCGCGCTGTGGCGTTGTAGATCTGCTATATAGACACGACGCAGTAGTATAAATTGGGCTTTAACTGCTATAAAACAGCCTGGTATATTCCGGATCGGAGTCAGTCAGTCGGGAGGGAAATGAAATATGCATGTGAGCATCTCGCACAAAAATAAACCTATTCGAATATCAAAGTGATTTCTCTCTCCTCTTCTTTCCTTTTTTTTTTTCTCGCGTGAGGTTTTTATGCAGAGAGGAGGACGGAGAAGGCAAGGCGAGGCGGCGATGCGCTGACTCCCACCACCTCTCTCCTCATCTCCTCCTCTCTCCCTCTCCCACAGTGGGGGGGGGGGGGGGGGGGGGTTGGATTAGGAGCACCGTGGTCCACTGCCAAGACCATGTTAGGTATGTATGTCCGCAGAAGGAAACAAACATTACTGAACCGCGCTGCACGGGAGGAGAGGAGAGGAGAGGAGAAAAGAGAGGAGAAAAAAAAGGTGGCAGCTCGAGGGAGCATGGTGAGATGTTGGAAGGGCAGGAGGCCAAGAGGAAGAAAGCCTGGCTACGAGAGAGAGAGAGAGGAGTTTTTTTTTTCGGAGTTGATCTTTACAGGCCAGCTGTTTTCTCTCAGGTCCTCTTTGTAAGGAGACTAGCAGGTTGTTTCGTACGTAGCGCCAGGGCCTATTCGCGTTATTTGACCCTGAGAGAGTTGCGGTAATGCTCCGGGTCACCTAAAGCGCTTCAAACTGGATTTTGGCGAGAGCCCCCGCGGGTTAGGAAATACATTAGGTGGAGCAAGAGTTCAGCGCCGGAGCTCTGCTAAGTTGCATGAACCACCAGCTCGCCTCTCTCTCTCTCTCTCTCTCTCTCTCTCTCTCTCTCTCTCTCTCTCTCTCTCTCTCTCTCTCTCTCTCCTCTCTCTCTCTCTCTCTCTCTCTCCTCTCTCTCTCTCTCTCTCTCTCTCTCTCTCTCCTCTCTCTCTCTCTCTCTCTCTCTCTCTCTCCTCTCTCTCTCTCTCTCTCTCTCTCTCTCTCTCTCTCTCTCTTCTGTTTTTATCAAGAGGAAACATGTCAGAGCATCTGCTGCAAGCCTCAATGCTGGAGGCACGTTTAGGTATGAACTGATCTCGGGCTGCATTGGGATGTATAGCGGCGCCTTATACTGTACGTAGCAGGGAAGTGTGTACTAAACAGTTCAATGACAAATGTCCTCGAGACACGAAGCACGAGATACTGTAGTACTTTAACGCATTGGTTCTCAAAGTGGGGTCCGGGGACCCCCAGGGGTACTTGAGGGGGTTCCAGGGGGTACCCAGCAAAATGTGTAAATATAGCATCAGAATAATTATGATCTTTTATACTTTTGGCTATTCAAAAATAGCAGATATACAAGCTCATAGCGCGGCACCGAGTGCCGCGCTATGAGCTTGTAGATCTGCTATTTTTGAAAAAAATCTTGAAAATTTGTGCAAATCTTTGAATATATATTTTTTAAAGCAAACATTTGTAACTCAAATCTTTGCTTCTGGGGGTCCCTGGAACACAATATTTTC
This sequence comes from Gymnoscopelus microlampas, assembly GCF_963454915.1. NCBI lineage: Eukaryota > Metazoa > Chordata > Actinopteri > Myctophiformes > Myctophidae > Gymnoscopelus > Gymnoscopelus microlampas. The sequence continues at coordinate 44,680,669 of NC_139954.1, read as the reverse complement.
AGATGGGGGTCCGCGGCCAAATACATATCATTTTGGGTTGAGAACCACTGCTTTAACCCATTAAGACCTGAGACCGATTCCTATACAGTTTTCAGAAAAAACCTATGTTGCCATGTATCGTTGCTGTCAGGCAGAAACCTCGTATCTCCATATGTGACCGATTACAGTGGTTTGGTACAGAAAATGTTATGTTTTTCTTTAATTAACGGCCTACTTGATCATACCACAGCGTCACACAAAAGCATCAAAAGCAGCAGATCCACAAGCTCAAAACGCGGCGCAAAGCGACGCGTTTTGAACTTGTGGATCTGCTTATTTTACTACTTTTGAATATGAATCCTTAAATGTTACAGTTTTGGACATATACAAGGTTTCAGGTGGGACAAAGTCCAAGTAAAGTCTCAAGTCTTTGCTCTCGAGTCCCGAGTCAAGTCCCAAGTCAACACAGGCAAGTCCCAAGTCAAGTCCAAGTCCTAAACTTTTAGTTTCGAGTCCCAAACAATTCCTAAAGCTAATTAATGATATGTAAAGATTTTCATAAATCATGAGCATTTTGCGCTCGGGTGGCGTAGTGGTAAAGTCCCTGCCCACTGTACTAGGTGATATTGGTCATTGCATATACTCCTACGGGCTAGGCGGCACATGTCAGCAGAGTGTTGGGCGGGAGGAGACGAAGGCCCTACGTCCTCCTGGTGGGGGCTCCTCATTGGCAGGTGTCAGTAGGGTACAACAGCAGTGACTAACAGAAATGTTTGTGGGGAGGAATTAATTGGATAGCGACTAAATTGTGGAGAAAAAGGGGGTAAAAAACATAATTGGCTACTCTAAAAAAAAGAATAACAAGGAAGAAAAGGAAGAAAAATCATGAGCATTTTTCGCAATTTTCATTTTGTTTTTAAACAAGGGTTCTTCCAGTCCAACAGAACGCAGTGCTGATACTGTACTTTTAATTTCCCCCTTGAGGACAGGGTTTAACAAAACTATTTTACATATCATACAAAAGATAAGATGAACTTAAATAATTTGAAAGTTGGACTCTTTGCACAAAAATAAGGAAGACTCAATTAAATACAATTAAACAATTAAACTACTGATGCTCTGATTCACTGTTCCAAAACAAAACAAAAGATAATCAGATAGCTGTAGCACTATCAACCATGACAACATAACTCCAGTTCCCAGCATGCTACTGGCTTGGAACTTGGCGAGTGGTCTTACGGGACAAGCTGTAATTGCTTACGCCCTGCCCCCTCTGTCTTCCTATTGGCTGGGCTTTAAACAGCCATAACTCCAGTTCCCGGCATGCTACAGGCCCCAAACTTGGTGGGCGGTCCCACATACCTCCAATTTCATCAAAAATTACCACTTTTTTTCCTACTTCTTCCTGCTTCCGAAGGTTTATCTGATTGCCTTGAAAATTCACCCACACACTCTCTGAGGGGTGTGGAGTTCAATGGTGCCACCCGTAAGTGGATCTGTTCACTTCCAGTTTCCCAGGAAGTGATCACATTTTTGGGTACGAGGACAAGACCGGAAGTCATTCCAACCACCAGAAGTGGGTCAAATTGCACTCCCTCACCACTATAATAATTGATTTGCCCCTACCTCCCGAACACAAGAAAGAAAAAACATCATATTGGGGGTGAACTATCCCTTTAACATTGATACCGTTTTTTCTCCAGAGTGGATACGCTGATGTCTCTTCAGATTATATAATTGACCAAAAACCTTGCTACACTGTCTACAGTGGTAAGGTTTTTCTCCAGTGTGGACACGCTGGTGTTTCTTTAGACTACCAACATGATTAAAACTCTTGCTACACAGTCTACATTGGTAAGGTTTCTCTCCAGTGTGGATACGCTGGTGTTTCCTGAGGTCACCTGACTGACTGAAGCACTTGTGACACTGCTTGCAGATGTAAGGCTTTTCTCCAGTGTGGATACGCTGGTGTATCTTTAGACTACCAACCTGACTAAATCTCTTGTCACAATTATTACAGTGGAAAGGTTTTTCTCCAGTATGGACAAGCTGGTGTCTGTTCAGACTGCATAACATACTGAATCTCTTGACACATTGGTTACAGTGGTAGGGTTTTTCTCCGGTGTGGATACGTTGGTGATTCTTCAGAGTTCCTAACTTATTGAAGCTCTTGACACAGTGTTCACAGATGTAAGGTTTCTCTCCAGTGTGGATACGCTGGTGAGTGTTCAGGTCACCTAGCTGACTGAAACTCTTGTCACAACGTTTACAGTTGTAGGGTTTTTCTCCAGTGTGGACGTGCTGATGTGTCTTCAGGTTCCACAACTGAGTGAATCTCTTGTCACAGTGACGACAGGGGAAAGGTCTTTCTCCAGTGTGGATAAGCAGGTGGCTCTTCAGGTGACCTGACCGACTGAAACTCTTGTTACACAGCTTACAGGTGTGGCTTTTCTTCCCTGTGTAAGTCAGCTGATGTATATTTAAGTCTTCTGGCTGGGTCGAATTCTTGGTAAACCGAATGCAAGATCTTGGTTCGTCTGTGTCTCCTTGTTCCTGGCTGGTTATTTGCTGACGGACTGCCGAGGGGACGCGTCCATTCCTCAGCATTTGGCAGTAGAGGTCATTGTGGCTCCTGGCGTATGGACACACAGAAAAGGAGAAGACCTGAGTGTCGTCAGAACGTCTGCTATACATGATCCTGAGGTGGGGTCGGAGAGTGGGTCTTTTTGGTGCAGGATGATTAGGCCTTATATGTTCTCCCTCGGTCTCTCTATCTCCCTGGAACTCTCTCTCTTTCGTTTGCTGTCTTTATCTAGGTCCTATATGGGCAAGGTAGACATCCTCACACCTTATATTAGGCTGACCAGGAGCTCGGCTCTGACATCACACACAACACAACCTGTTTCCATGCCGGCTTAACAACGGTGAATTGCACAGAATTTGGTGTTTTACGGGACTAGATGTTCAGGCCCCAATTCGGCCTGCATAGGCATTTTAGCCTGTCAGGGGGGTCACCATCTGTGAGGAAGTGCACAGTATATGGTATGGTTAACTTGGTACACATATGGAAGTAATAGAGAATAGTTTATACGAGTTGCATAAGGAACTGAGTCCAGCATATAGGCTACAGGTTATGTGGCAGTTATATATCTGTAATTGGCAGGTGGGCTGGGTTCACACAGATCAACACATTGTCAGCAGACAACACTATAAATCTACTGTCACCAGTATGGCTAATGCAGTGCATATTCATCACCCTAGAAACATATGAACACTGAATAAAAACGGTACTACCATCTGCAAAGTACTTAAGCCAATAAAACAAACAACAAACAATGTAACAAATCATGTAACCTTCCATGTAAGTGTCACAGCTTGCTTACGCGTCAAATGTCTCACGCACATGTCAGGGTGATAGATATACAGTCCTTATTATTGTAGTTTGATCGGTTTTCAGAGGAAAAAAATATGCTTGTTACCTAGCTCAAAGAGAGAGAGCTCCATCCATGACGTCACCTTATTAACGCCTTGGTTTAAGTACCTGGCAGGCTTTCATTTCATACACCATCTATTTACAGTAATGCCATGAGAATGAGAACTCAATACATAACTAGATTAATCAATTAATAGAAAAAATAGATCAGAATTGGGCTGGCCAATCAGGGTGGGGGCAACTTACCCCTCCCCCTAGCAGATCTACAAGCTCAAAACATGTCTTGCGACACGTTGTCTGAAGGAAGCCAAACAAACAAAAAGTTTTTATCAGATCTACAAGCTCACAAAGCATTGCGATGCGACACGTTTAGAGCCTGTAGATCTGCAATTTTCACTATTTCAGAAAATTAGGGGGGCAGGGGACTGTCTAAATTTCAATTCAAAATAAAATGTACTTTGTCAATTGTACTTTTGAATACCATTAGGCCTACTACTATATTTAAAGGCAAGTGGTCCAGTACTTGTAACTCAAGTACAACATTGACTGAGCAACATTCGTAGTTGAGTAAATACTTGACCAGGAGTAGTCTATCTATACTTTGACTCAAGTACTGGGAGGGGGGGGAGTTGAGTATTTTGTCCGCTGCTAGTTTTATTTCACATGCAAACATTTTATAATCCCGTTCAAGTAACATCTGAGAAAAAGGAGGCATGAGCTCGGCCCTGACCTCCCTAGGCTGGTGAGGGGAGTGTAGCGCCCAGGATCACTTAGAAAATTGGCACCGGGTGAAATAATAAGGGTTACAAAATCGCGGGATAAAAAATTAGATAAAGAAACCTAAACAAATAAATAGAAAAACGTAAGTTGAATAAAAACAACGGAACCATTGTGCTACATCATTGTGCAACATTATGTTTCTATCCAAACAGACACTTGGAGAAGTCTCATTTGTTTGATTAGAATTAGGTCGAATTATCTTTAATTTAATTGCAGGTGATAAGGGTGGCATGTTTGTTCATGATAAAGTGTTGTTGTTGTTTGTTTTTTTTTGGGGGGGGGGGGGGGGGGGGGGCTGTTTGGTTTGGTTTTTAGTCTTCCTAATCCTACCTCAGCCTTTTTGTCTCCGCCAGGAGACTATTGTTTTCGTTCTCGTCCATCCGTGTGTCCACCGGGCTAACATTGGTCAAGCTTCACGTGACATGTGACAATATGTTGAAAGGGTGTGCTTTGATTGGCTAGCGAGACGCATGACGAAATAGAGCCCTATAAATAGGTATAACACTTCAAAACATTGTTGACATCAGTGCCGACATGTTAGCTTGGCTGACATGTTCTAATCCTTAGATGTTCTAATCTAAGAATCAGAACATTTCTAGAAAACTATGGTTAAAGATAGGGTAAGTGATTTCCTTTGGTTAAAATAGCACGGGTCTGCTGGCGGAGACTTGTGCTCCGAGGAGCACATTTTCTAGTTCTGTCATTGTGAACATGCAATCTAAAAAAACGTCTCAAGTGGAAACCTCATATGTCCAAAGTTAGTTACTTTTCAGGATTCAAATAAAAAAATAGCAAAAGTAGCAGATCTACAAGCTCGAAACGCGGCGCGAAGCGACGCGTTTCGAGCTTGTAGATCTGCTACTTTTGATGCTTCTGTGTGTCGCTTGTAGTATGATCAAGCAGGGCGCCAATTTACGAACAAAAAAAACACTAAAAGTCACAACACGGAGATAGGAGGTTTCTGACTAAATGAAGTGTTGTGTGCTTGCGTGGAAGCGGCTCTCCGGGCCGTCCTGGGTGCCAGGGAATCCCCAAATGAAGCGTGACTTGAACTCCGAGTCACACAAGTGTCAAATGACACATATCTTCAATAAAAAAAAAAGAAATAGCTCAGCAATTCCAAATTCGGTGCGGATGCGTGCGTAGAAAAGGCTGTGCTATTTCCAACACATCTGTGCTGCTGGTATAAGAGCCATTTTATGTCGTGTGTATATGATGTGTTAAACGTATTTGACTTTCGTGGCTTTTTAACCACTTAATGTAAGCCCTCTACCGTGTATACAGCTCAGCTCGTACAGCGAATACGGAGAAAAATTGCTGATCTACAAGCTCACAAAACCCATCGCATTGCGTGAGCTGTAAGCTTGTACATGGGCTATTTTCTCTATTTTTGACTTTGTTTTTTTATTGACATGCCCAAACTAGGGATGCCAGGTTTGAAGTGGTTAACCACCTAAAGCCTCTATTAGTAAAACAGACTGGAGTCACAACTGTACTTGGACCGCTTTTTTCCATCTGTACGCCAAATGTCTTCGCCAAAAGATTCTTCTGATCTACAAGCTTGTAGATCTGCTATTTTTGGCGAATGTCCCCCGCCGCAGAATAGGCATGCTGGGGTTCAAGTGGTTAAAAATACCTGAACAAAACACATCGTCTCTATCAAGTAGAAACCTCATATGTCCAGAACTGTTACTTGTCAGGACTGAAATTTAAAAATAGCAAACAGCAGCAGATCTACAAGCTCAAAACGCGTTGCTTTGCGTCGCGTCTACAGCTTGCGGATCTGCTACTTTTGATGCTTTTGTGGCACGCTGTAGTGTGATCAATTAGGGGCATTAACTTACGACAAAACACCAAAAAGTTTGATTATGGAGATAAGGTTTCTACTCGACAGCAATGATATTTGCATTGTAAATTACGCAAGCTGTGCTAAACACCCATCCCCCCTCCCACACCCGCTCCCTCCCTCTCCAAACACACGTGTGCTGAAAATGACAGGCTTTGTTAGAAAGAAATAACCCAGTGACATCATAGCTCCCTTTGACAGGACTAGCAGGCCGTTGGAGGAGGGAGGGAGGGAGGTGGAGGGAACAGCTGCTTTCTCCCTGTCTGTCACTCCCCCCCCCCCTAAACATCCCATCATCAGGTATACCGGTGGAGTTATGAGTTATACGAGAGGGCCCGTAGGCCCAGGGCCCGAGCGCTCGGAAACGTAAATGTTCTGCCTTGTTTGGAGTCACCAAGCCGTACCGCTCAGGGAAAATCCAGCGTGTTTCCCATTTTAACCCCTTAAGACCTGAGGCCGATTCTACCAAAAATGTCTTCTAAATCCTAACTTTTTTTTTTTTTTTAAACGTATGTTGCTATATCAGTGGTTCTCAAACGTTTTCATGTCAAGGACCGCCAAAAAATGCATTTGGCCGCGGACCCCCATCTCAAAATATTTTGTTCCAGGGACCCCCAGAAGCAAAGATTTGAGTTACTGACTTTCGCTTTAAAAATATATATATTCAAAGATTTTCACGAGTTTTCACGATTGTTCAAAAATAGCAGATCTACAAGCTCATGCCGCGCTATAGACCTTGTAGATCTGCTATTTTTGCATAGCCAAAGAAATCTAAAAATGACACAGATGCGTTCCCGGTCTTAATGGGTTAATACCTACCTCGGTGTGTGTGTAACCTAACCCAGATGTGTTTGAGCATTAAATTCATCTTTTTTTTTTACTCCCTCACAAGATTTTCTTTTTCTCCTCTCTCTCCTCTGCGTACGGTACATGTATATGCACTCCAAAAGATGACTTAGGGTCAGGGTCCTCCGGCTCAGTGGCTTCAACTAAGTGTTGATTTATGATAGTCACTTAATCCCTTTGTTTGCACTTCATTTGTACACATATGCTGATGTGCTTTTGCTACATAAACATTGGTATATATCTGCTGCGATGAGTCCACCACCATTCAAGCGGTTGACACCCCTGCAATTCCCTTCCTCTCTGTGTTTTTTTTCCCGGGTTAGAGAGAGAGAGAGGACCTCCTTGGAATCAATTTATCTTAAAAAACACTCACAAATCATAATGAATGAATTCCAAAATGCTCCAGGAGATAATAAAGCGCTCCTTAGGAATTGTTTTCTCAGGCAATGGTTTATGCGTGACACTCCTGTTGTCCATAATGTGTCGGAATATACGCTAAAAATAAACGGTTACTTTATGGTTGGCCGTTATTACTTTCATTGATAATTCTCGACGGCGCAGCCGTTGAATGGTCTCGCATGTGGGGGCTTAATCCATTGAGACTGGGAACTCATCGGAGTCATTTTTAGATGTCTTTGGCTATTCAGCAGATATACAAGCTCATAGCGCGGCACTGAGTGCCGCGCTATGAGCTTGTAGATCTGCTATTTAAAAAAAAAAAAAGCGATATACATATTTTTTAAAGCGAACATTTGTTCCAGGGACCTCCAGAAGCAAAGATTTGAGTTACACATGTTCGCTTTAATTAAAAATATATTCAAAGATTTGCACTTTAAAAAAAAATAGCAGATCTACAAGCTCATATGAGCTTGTAGATCTGCTATTTTTGAATAGCCAAAATATAAAATAATGGTTATCGCTGAAAATCTAAAATGACACAGATGCATTCCCGGATTGAATGGCTTAATGACATGGCAACAAATCGGTTTTAGCTTTTTTTTTTACTATATATAGACGACTCTCTCAGACCTCCTTCACCTCGTGTGAGAAACCTCTGAAATATTTTCCCTCGCTCTCTTGCCCGTCCCCTCGCTCTCGGCCGGGGGGCTGGCCCGGCCGCAGGAGGAAACAAGCAAAGGAGAAAAAAAAGGGGGGCTTGCGTTGTGTGCACGTTTCTCCTAGCCCATTGAGACCTGAAGCCGATTCTACATGTCTCCTAAATCTCAACAGTTTTCTGAAAAACGTATGTTTCTATATCAGTGGTGCTCAATCTTTTTCATGTCAAGGACCCCCAAAATTATACTTATTTGGCCGTGGACCCCCATCAAAATATGTTGTTCCAGGAACCCCCCAGAAGCAAAGATTTGAGTTAAAAATGCTTAAAAATATATATATATATTCAAAGATTTGCACACATTTTCACGGTTTTTCAAAAATAGCAGATCTACAAGCTCGTAGCGCGGCACTCGGTGCCGCGCTACGAGCTTGTATATCTGCTATTTTTGAATAGCCCAAAGTGTAAAATAATGCTTTTTAGCTCAAATCTAAAAATGACACAGTTCCAGGTCTTAATGGGCTAGTGATGTCACAGGAACAAGCCCAGGAACAACCCAGAGCTCTTATTGGAATGGAGCTCGGCAGAAAGAAAAAAGAAGAAGGCAGCGTGGGCAGACAAGCGTGGGGAACGTGTAAAGCATCAGAGTGTTATGATAACATGAATCAGGCCCCCGAGCAAATGTCCTCTGCACATTCTGAGCACCTAGGGGGTTATTACTTCCTGTGTTCCTCAACGGGGAGGGATGGGAAGGTCCCAGACAGGAAACTGGCCCTGTCCGATCTCCAGATTGTGACGACTTTGAGAAAACAGGGGTGTTTGGCCCCACACTCTCTTTCCCAGGGTGAAGCTAGTGAGAGCGAGCTCGCAGAATGCATGCAGGATGTAATTTCTCCTCTTCCAGTCCATCACTCTTGATATCTCAGTGCATCAGTATTTCAGGCTCGAAGGGTTACGGTCCCTTGTCAAGACTAAGTACCTTTTTGGGGCTTCTGACTTTCCCATGATGCTGCAGTGTGGTTTATTATTTATGGTGTCACTGCACTGATGTGCTCGTCACTAAATATAATACTTGAGCAGTGGGCCGGAAGGAGTACTCAGATTGTTTTTTTACTTATGTAAAAGTTGCGATACCACGATATCGTTGCTGTCGGGCAGAAATCATCTCCATATTCTAACTTTTCGTGTTTTCTCGCAAATGTTATGCCCTACTTGATACACACTGTACACACAACAGCGTCACACAAGATCAGATCTGCAAGTTCGAAACACGTTTTCAGCTTGAACATCTGCTACTATTGCCATTTTTTAAATTTGAATCCTAAAAGTAAAAGCCCTGTATTCAAAATTGTACTTGAGTAAAAGTTAATATAGTAATGGCATCATAATACACTTAGTACCAAAGTAAAAATACCCAAATGTTTCAACATAAAAAAAAAAGTTTTAAAATCATAGCTGATCTACAAGCACATCGCAATGTGACGCGCTGTGAGCTTGTAGATCGGCTATTGTCCAATAGCCAAAGTATTAAATAGTGCTAGAGTGGTTAATGTATTTCTGTATTAGTGCTGCACTATGAAACTTTCCTCTTCCACCCCGGATTTGAACCCGGTTTCCTGCGCAAGTGCTGACATTTTTACCATTGAGCCAACAGAGCCTGCCTGCTTGCTCAGGGGGATAAATTGAATCTTGCCAAAATTCGTGTCAGATCCTGAGTCATGGTGAGACGTGACCTTTGACAATATCTAAATGTCTCAGGGAGACAAAATACAACCACCCCAATTGTATAAGTTATATTGTATTAACATTACAAAAATGACATTGTATTCATTGAAAAAAAGGTTACATAGTAATACATAGTGAACCTCAAAATTGTACAGTACTTGAGTAAATGTACTTTCCACGACTGATACTGAGACATACAGTGAGAATTGTCTCCCCCCCGCCCCCCATACACACACACACACACACACACACACACACACACACACACACATCTAACGATCCTCAGGATTATTCACATCCATTCTTCTTGTATATCATTGGATAAGCAAATATAGCAGGGACCTTGTACATATCTCTGGGGAACCCCCTGTGCATGCATGGGGGGGGGGGGGGGGGGGATCATGAATATTCATCTTCTATAAGGCCCACATGGCTGCGAGTCATTCTCACCGTCTTCTTATCTGTATACATTATTACCAGTCATTAACGTGGCGGCTACGGCAAGACAAAATGCAAATGAGAGGAGAAATCAGCATGTTTATTTTAACCCATTAAGACCTGAAGCCGATTCTACATGTTTCCTAAATCCCAACAGTTTTCTGAAAAACGTATGTTTCTATATCAGTGGTGCTCAATCTTTTTCATGTCAAGGACCCCCAAAATTATATGTATTTGGCCGCGGACCCCCATCAAAATATTTTATTCCAGGGACCCCCAGAAGCAAAGATTTGAGTTAAAAATGTTCGCTGTAAAAATATATTATATTCAAAGATTTGCACAATTTTCACGATTCTTCAAAAATAGCAGATCTACAAGCTCGTAGCGCGGCACTCGGTGCCGCGCTATGAGCTTGTATATCTGCTATTTTTGAATAGCCCAAAGTGTAAAATAATGCTTTTTAGCTCAAATCTAAAAATGACACAGTTCCAGGTCTTAATAGGTTAATCAGTCACACACTCGCAAATTCGGTTCCACTTTCCAGAGGAATTGGTTGGTTCCTTGAGTACCTGGAAATAGGTTCGCCGTTTAGCTCCGAGGCCTTCTAGCGTAATTAAGATTCAGTGCAGCTCAGGGTGAGGCTTTTATTAATTGGGAGTCATACGGTACTTCCAGGCTTCAAAGATGTCCTTTTTTTTTTTTACCAATGGTAATAATGCAAAAGCTCCAAAAATAATTTACAGCCTATATAATCGCTGCTGTTGGAGCAGAAACCTCCTATCTCCATATTCTAACTGTGTTTTTCTTTTCTTCGTAAATGAACGTCCTACTTGATGATACTACAGCGTCACGCAAAAGCATCAAAAGTAGCAGATCTACATGAAACGGCGTCGACACGAAACGTTGAAATATGGAGATACAAGGTTTCTAGCCTCTGACATTATACGAGTCCTTTACCATTACATGGTGGTGTTGTCATAAGAACATTCTTGTAAGTCACATATTTTGACAAACCATTTCCTGTTTATGTCAGGGGCCATTAAATTACTAGTGAATGCAGGCACACTGAACCGGGTTCACTTGATGCAGTCTTTCTTCTTTTAACCACTTAAAAACCCTCTGTTCTCAGCGAGACAGACCTGAGTTACAACAACTATATAACTTGGACCGCTGTTTTTACTGTCTACACCAAATCTCTTCACCAAAAATATCTCTAAATATCTACAAGCTTGTGAGCTTGTACAGGTACATCGGCTATTTTTGGCTAATGATGCTGTGATTTAAAATTTTGCTTTATTGGCATGAGAAAACATATGTTTACATTGCCAAAGCAAGTGTCAAAAAAATATTAAAAACAATTTAAGAAAAGGGTGAACAGCTACGGCATTGTATTAAACAAAGCTATGTTGCAACGTTATATACATGTTGGCATGGGTATGAAGTGTTTTGAGACAAATGCAATCTTTTGTCACTTTTGGCACAATTAGCAGCATTTTCCTCGAAACTATTTAAATATACCAAAAAATGCCTCAGATTTCAAATGTGTTTAAAGGTAGCAGCTCTATGTCAGAGCTCTATGTCACTGCAAGCTCATAGCGTGGCACAGAGTGCCACGCTATGAGCTTGTATATCTGCATTTTTTGAAAAGTTTTGAATTTTTTTTTAAATCATTGAATATATATATTGCGAACATTTGTCATTTGTCAAATGTTCATTTGTCAAACATTAGACAGATATCTTCTAAATCCTAACAGTTTTCTGAAAAACTATTGTTGCTATATCAGTGGTGCTCAAACTTTTTCTTGTCAAGGACCCCCAAAATGATATGTTTTTGGCCGCCGATCCCTATCAAAATATGTTGTTCCAGGGACCCCCAGAGGCAAAGATTTGTAGGGTTGTCCGATATTGGCTTTTTTACCGATAACCGATATACCGATATTGTCCAACTCTTAATTACCGATACCGATATCAACCGATACCGATATATGCGGGGATTATTGTGATTATGGTAAGCTCAAAATTCATATCACACACACCATATACAGTAAGAACTCCTGTAACTTATTTATAAAGCAAAAAAAAAAAAAAAAAAAAAAAAAAAAAATTTTTTTTTTTTTCAAAAACCGATACCGATATTTTCCCGATATAAATTTTTATGCTAATATCGGCCGATAATATCGGGAGGCCGATAATATCGGACATCCCTAAAGATTTGAGTTAAAAATGTTGGTTAAAAAAAAATATATATATGTATTCAAAGATTTGCACACATTCTCACCAAAAAAAAGCAGATCTATAAGCTCGTAGCGTGGCACTCTAAAATGACACAGTATGCGTTACCGATCTAAATGGATTACGTCAAATTTAACAATTTCCCATGGAAATGGCTTTGTGCCCAATTCAAATACTTGTCCGAGCATTCCCTAGTCCCTATAGTTATCAATGTCCACATCTGACAGGGAACGAGGAGGGTATTTACGGGAAAAATGCTGACACCACAAAATTCACAATGAGTGACTGTGGCTACATCAGATTGATGATGAGGTTTCAAATCTAGTCTGTTTGACGTTTGATTTGGACCATTTGAACCCCCAGCATCCATAGCCTATTCTGGGGGGGGGGGACATTAGCCAAACACAGTCGATCTACAAGCTTGCAGGCTATTTGGGCGAAGAGATTTAGGCCTATAGAGTCTAGAGTGTTTAAGATGAGGTTTGAACAGAACG
>NC_139954.1:44623620-44667642 GCF_963454915.1 Gymnoscopelus microlampas | reverse complement strand
CGTCTATTTTTTGGGGGCGAAGAGATTAGGCCTATAGAGTCTAGAGCGTTTAAGATGAGGTTTGAACTGAACGTCAGTCAAACAGTAGCGGAGGGAGTGATGAATGGAAAACACACAGGTATTTTGCAGACAATTCAAATTCAAAGCCAACTAAAGATGAGCACATACTGTAAACGTGCAACAAATCTACAATGTAAGCATTTAGCGGACACTCTTTATCCACAGCAACATACAATAAGCAACACACATACATCAAATGCAAAGAGACGGTGTAGTGCCTCAGTAAGGACGATCGCAGTTATACAGTAAGTCAGGTACCCTATAGCAAAAGTCTAAACCAGTGGTCCGGGGACCCCCAGTGGTGCTTGGTGGTTCCAGGTGGTCCACAGCTAAATGATGGAGAGTTGATAACCAAATGGACCCTTATAGATCTTTAACTCTTGAGTCTTGGTTTCATTTTACGCTCTCAAGAGTTACATTATTGTTAAACATCTGCATTACTTAATTAAAGAATTGTTCTTTTTGATCAACGTTTGCCTGTTATCTCTCCTACGGTACCAACATCAACACAGCATGGAATTGTGGACAAAATCTTATCCAACGATAACAAAAACTTTTTTTTTTTGGGTCTGAAAGTCTAAATCTCATCAAACGGCGGTCCACGGCTCAAATGGCGAATAAATAATGGACCTTGATATGAAAAGGCTTGAAAACCACCGGTCTAAACTATACATTATGTGCATCAATGCGCGACAGAGTAGAAACAAACAAATGCATGTTTGACCTCGAAATTATTACCATCCAGGCCTATATCCTGCCTGCCATAAGGTACATAGAGTGTGAGTTAACGTGTGAAAACACGTAGAGAGAGAATATGGACGTCTGACTGCAACAACACGGTGTTAGGGGTTAACTACTGTAACTGCCAACCTCGAACCTGGCCGTCGGAGCCTGTCTTTTCCTCCTATCGCATAATAACTCAATGTACATGGCTGTTAGTGTCACCACCCTGCCTTAACGGAGACCAGAGCCCACAGGAGCCGCGCTAATGGCCCCTGTGTGCGTGCGCGCGCGCGTATGTGTGTGTGTGTGCGTGCGGTGTGTGTGTGTGTGGCGTGTACAGGAGGCTGCTCTGTGGTTCTTCCCTCTCATGTAGGTCAGTGGGAACGTATTCGGGGGGCTACATCCTGGACTCCACGTAGGGGGAGGAAAAATAAATACAGCCCCCTAAAAAACGCGTCTGGGATCTGAGGGTGGGAATGCAGCAGGGCATGGGAATTGCACTCGCCTCCAGAGGATACTTTGGCTGCGCTTGAAACACCGGCTAACCATCACAGTTACACACACACACACACACACACACACACACAGGGCCCGGCGATGGGACACGTACCCGCCACCCCTACACCCCCACCCTAACCCCACCCCACCCACTCCATCCCTTCACTCCCTGCGTCCCTCCTCCGCTTCTTAAGTCCCTAGCCCCCACCCCACCACCACCACCACCACCCAACCAGTGGTGTGGACAAAGTACAGTACTCGACCTCAGTAATAGATACTCCTGGTGAAATAATACTCAACTACTAAGTGAAAGTCAACTTTGTACTTTAAAGTAAAGAGTTAAAGTACTGGAGTACTGAAGTGAAATGTAGGCAATTATCTACAATTATCTGTGTAAAGAAATATCAGTAACTAGAGTTTCGGGGGGCTACGCCCCCCTCAACCCCAGCCGCGCACGGGGCCCAGCGTGGCCGTGTGTATATTGGGGGACCCAAATCGCCGGAGTGAAACTGTGGAAAAGTTTTTTTGAAAAAGGAAAAAATTTGAAGAAATAATATTTGTTATGTTTCAGGGGGTCCACAGGGGGGTCCGCGGACCCCCTGATGGTCCACTGACCCCCTGTGGAGTGTTGGGACGCGCGGGACACCCCTGGAACATTGCGGACCATTTCGGTGTTTTTTTTTTTTTTCATGAAGGATGGTTGCTTGTTTCTGGCGCAGGCTGTGCAAACCTGGCAACCAGCGCATGCTGCCGCACGTTTAAGTGGCGTAGCGTCATGAGGGTCAGTGGGGCCGTGGCTCGGTCAGTGAAGACCCTGTAGTGCGGATGATATGTGGCATAGAGGGGCAGATTGTAAATCCACAGAGGAAACATCCGTGGGCTACCATTGGTTCAGCGATGTGTGCGGTCGCCCTGCGGCCCCTCCTCCTCCACCAATGTGCAGTATTGAGAGCCCTGACGTCACAACAATTGGAGCGATGGGCACTGCACTGTGGTTGGTTAGGGTACACCTAGGGCCCAGGTAGAACCCAGTTAAAGCCTGCATGGGCAAACCCAGTTAGGACCCGCCTGGTCCCACATAAACATGGCGAGTTGGGGCCCACCTAAGGGCCAGGTAGAAGCTACTTATAGCCTGCATGGGCATCGCAGTTGGGGACTGAAGTGGATGCCGCTGACATTGCTGACATGGGGTCCATATGGTTTAGCCACCTTGAAACCATATGGGAACTACGCTGGCATGCTGGCTGTAATGCAAACGCTGCATCATACCTGCAGTGTGTAGTTTGATGTTGTGTGTGTAGCAGATATACCTGCAGTGTGTAGATCAATGTCCATAGGAAAGTCAATGCCCAGCAGTGTTTTTTTTTTCCCCAGCAGAGTTTCTAGTGTCTCTGTGTCTCTCTGGAAGAGGTTGCACATGAACTCTGCAGCCGCACTGAGGCGCTCCAACACAAACACTCTGACATTAAGCTGCTTCACACAACAAACATCAGCACACGCTGCTGTTTGTCCAAAAGACACAATATGTCCTCTCCCACCGACGTCATGTGTTCATTTATCGACAGCCGTACAGACTCCTTTTGACACATTTTACGTCGTTTATCCAGCTCTCACTGACTCTCCACATCGGGCTGTTATTTTGCTGCGATCAAGTCAACGATGTGAGAGATTAGCTATCACAGACGGACGGACAGGGGGTGAAACATAGTCTTGCGCCATGCCTTTCGGCCTGGCGGAGACAATAAAAAAACGAAAGTAAAGGAAATGGCCATTTCTGCAACAGAAGTAGTCAATAAAGTATGCTATGAAAACATGGGCCACATTGGCAAAGAATGTAAGAAAGAGGCAATCATGTAGAAAATAGCCGATCTCCAAGCTTACAAAGCCTCTCAACGTGAGGCGTTTCGAGCTTGTAGAGCGGCTATTTTCACAATATTTACTTGTGGAACGGAGTCAAACAGAATGGGGGGGGTCCCAGATCAAGTACGTGTATTTGGGGGGGGGGGGGGGGGGGGGGGGGGCGGCGTGAAAGGGTTGATAAACACTGCTCTATCGGAGCGAAATTATCTGAAATTACTACATGACCATAAATGCAGCCTAACATGCGTTGCACGGGGCGGTCCTGCCATTACGTTAGTTACTGTAGTTGCTGTGGAGCTACATAGTTGTCCAGAAGACACACACAAACATACACCATCTACAATGGACGAACTGAGCAGCAATATAGACATTCACCACACGAACGTGCATTGTTGACAAAGTGATTGCACAGCCGCTGCAGGCATGACAACCAGGTTAGCGTTAGCGACATGGCAGCTATCACAGCGCCCTGTCCGTCGTGCTGCAACTGCCTGTGATGGCTACAGCAGTAACAGCAAGCTGTCTGCGATGCCATTGTCTGGAGACTGCTGTTAGCGTGACACGACCAATGAGAGTGAGCGCTGTAGTTGTTGCTAAGATACGGTGGCGTCTCTGCCCCATAGCTTGTAGATCTCTCACACATGATTGGCGTAGGCTACGTTGCCAGGTCTGACTTTGTGTCTAAGCAATGGTCGCTTATTTTTGCGCGCCTTTGGGCTCGTTTGCATTGTGCGCATGGCAGCGCTTGTTTAGCGTACGTCAGCGCGACGTGGCAACGGACGTGCAACGTGAAAGGTGATTGGCTGGTGAAAAGAAACACCCGACGTTACACCAGAAATGGTGCCTGGAGAAAATGGTGACCAAAAAAAAAGTTTGGAAAAAAAGGAAAAAACCCCCGCAGCGGCTGCCTGCTGTTGTGGTGATGAGGTCGTGCGCACGGTAAACGGTACGAAGCTGCCTCCCCTTCCGTTTTGTCCGACATTTGGTGAGTAGAATTAATTATGTTGCGCGGTGGAAAAGGGTGTAGTGAACAGTGAGATGTCCCCTACGCGAGGCGTAAATTCAGCGCGGCCGCCGTGGCGAGTCATTTGGCGACATGTGGTCTGGCGGTGCGTTGTTTATTCGATAACAGAGCTGTGGGGTGTGGACACCGAGGGTGCGGAAGTCGGTCGCCATTTATATAGTTAGATTAACGGGTCATGGTGCGACACGTTAGTGAGCTTGTAGATCTGCGATATTTGTCTTATAGTGGAGTGACAGTCATACAGTATCCCAAAATACAAACACTCAGGTAAAGTATGGTAAAACATGTTTAACTTAAAAGCTACATCATGTGAGGTTCCTCTTCTGCCCCGGATTTGAACCCGGATCTTCTGCGAAAGTGCTGAAATATTTACCATTGAGCTAATAGAGCCTGCCTGCTTGATCAGGGGATAAATTGAATCTTGACCTTCGTATAGATTTTGTGTCCAACCAGAAACAGGATCGTGTCAAAGGTCAAGTCTCACCTACAGTAGACACGGTATCTAAATGTCTCAATAGAAGAGCATGGAGACAAAACCACCCACAAATGTATACTGTAAGTTATATTGTATTAACCCAGGGGTCTTCAACGTTTTCAGGCCAAGGACCCCCGTAGCTGAGACCGAGAGATGAAGCAGGGACCCCCTCTATATTGTATAAAATTGTGTTTCAGATTGAACTTTTTTTTGTTTACTTGGACTGCTCTTTTTTCCCTCTACACCTATACCTCTTTGCTAAAGTTCTCCTCAGAAAAGGGATGCTAAGGGTTCAAGTGGTTAAGGTAAAAAAAACAATATCATATCACACAAAGATTTGGCGGACCCCCTGTAGTAACTCTGAGGACCCCCTAGGGGTCCCGGCCCCCCTGTATATATATATACATTTTTACTCAAATCTTTGCTTCTGGGGGTCCCTGGAACAAAATATTTGAGATGGGGGGGGTCCTTGACATGTAAAAAGTTTGAGAACCACTGATATTAAAGCAACAGGATTTAGAAGACTTTGAAGTTCAAAATGTTCGCTTTGAAACATATATATATATATATTTAAGATTTTCACACATTCTCCACGATTTAAATGAAATAGCAGATATACACAGAGTGCCGTGCTATGAGCTTGTATATAGCCAAAGAAACCTCAAAATGACAAAGATGTGTTCCCGGTCTTAGTGGAGTAACGCGCTCTACCATACAGACACAGATTGGACAAAACTACATTTTATAAAAGTGACGTAGTGCCGCTTTGAGACCTGGAACTGTGTCATTTTTAGATTTGAGCTAAAAAGCATTATTTTACACTTTGGGCTATTCAAAAATAGCAGATATACAAGCTCATAGCGCGGCACCGAGTGCCGCACTACGAGCTTGTAGATCTGCTATTTTTGAAAATTCGTGAAAATGTGTGCAAATCTTTGAATATATATATCTTAAAGCGAACATTTTTAACTCAAATCTTTGCTTCTGGGGGGGTCCCTGGAACAACATATTTTGCTGGGGGTCCGCGGCCAAATACATATCATTTTGGGGGTCCTTGACATGAAAAGGTTTGAGCACCACTGATATAGAAAACATACGTTTTTCAGAAAACTGTTGAGATTTAGGAGACATGTAGAATCATGTAGAAACAGTACTCAAGTAAATGTACTTATGTTAGGGTCTACCACCACTGGCCCCCCCCGCCCCACCCCCCCCCCCCACAACCCACGGCTCTCCCACCACCAGCACACCGACACAGAGTCCTGCTCCTTTCTCCACCTCCTCCCCCCGCCTCCTCCCCCCCGCCTCCTGCCCACCGGCGCTCGCGAGGAGAAGCTTGGAGAAGCTTGAGAAAAAGTGTGTGGGCGAGAGAGGACCTCGTTTATGTGTGGAGGTGGAGGTGGAGGGAGAAGGGTTACTGCTACAGCGCAACTACAGCGCAACTGCAACAAGCCAAGCCACCCCCCACCCGACCCCCCCCAAACACACACACAAACACACCGGCCCTCTCCTAAATACTAATACACATACATGTAAGGCCCCATGCACACACACACACACACACACACTCACTGGGAAACTCTCAACCTCTCTCCTCTCTATCTCGCTTACACAGAGATAAACGTGCGCACGCACACGCACACACACACACACACACACACACACACACACACACACACACACACACACACACACACACACACACACACACACACACACACACAGCCCTTGCCCTCTGCCATCCAATACTCCCAAGTAGGAAGATCTTTCCTGGGCTCAGTCAACTGTCATGCACTCCTGGTGATTTTTTTTTCCTTCTTATCAAGCAAGAGAGAGAGAGAGGGAGAGGGAGAGGGAGAGAGAGAGAGAGAGAGAGAGAGAGAGAGAGAGAGAGAGAGAGAGAAGAGAGAGAGGAGAGAGAGAGAGAGAGAGAGAGAGAGAGAGAGAGAGAGAGAGAGAGAGAGAGAGAGAGAGAGAGAGACAGAGAGAGAGAGAGACAGAGAGAGAGAGACAGAGAGAGAGGGAGAGAGAGAGAGAGAGAGAGAGAGAGAGAGAGAGAGAGAGAGAGATCTTTTTTTTGTTGGTTAAAGTAAACCATCCAACAAAAGAAAAAAGAGTGAAGTGGGGAAGAGGAAAAAAAAGTGAAAGATCTGGGGAGAAAAACAGGGTTGACAAGGAGCAACGGAGAAGTGAGAGAGACACACAGAGAGAGAGAGAGAGAGACAGATATGGGAGGTGGCGGTTTGGGAGTCAGGGGGCCGACGGGGGCCTTTGGTCCGCTGGGGAAGAAGAGCACAAGGTTCCCACGGAGGGAAGGCGACTCTGCACTCTGGAGGACAGACGCACACGGGGCTAAAAATGATGAGCCATGGGGTCCAAGAACCTCTGTCCTGGACGAGAGCAGGAGTCAGGAGAAAGGAGGAGGAGAGGGCCTGGCGATAAAGAGTGGCTGCTCATTAGTTTAGATAACACTGACAGGGCCTGCTGGGGTCCAGGGAACTACCATAAACATCCACTGTTTCTCACTCCGACAGACTTCAAATGAGCTAAAGGAGGGAGAGAGAGAGAGAGAGAGAGAGAGAGAGAGAGAGAGAGAGAGAGAGGAGGAAAAGAAATAACAGTTTCCACAAAACGGCCAGCAGTCCCTTTTTAAAAAAAAAGACCCTTCATGTTTTCCTCACTGACATTGACCTCTGAGGTTTTTCCTGAGAGCCCTCTCTGGATGTTTCCTTCTTCTTTTTCTTTTTTTCTCTCTCCATCTTCCAGGGAACTGGTGTTTATTAAAACTTCCAGCGATGATGATGATGATGATGATGATGAGGAGGAAGTCGTGTTTTATTGTTTTCAAAACAGAGGTGGCGTTGTGTGTTCGAGGGCACTTTTTGGTGGGAGAGGAGAGGGAGTGAGGGTTACAGCTGGAGCGGGGGGGGGGGGGGCTCTCTAATTGGAGTTAACCACGTAACCACTTTAAACCCCAGCGTTCTTATTGTGGGGAAAGCTTAGTCGATCGACTATTTTCTGCGAAAGCTTTCCCCGCAATAACAGAAAAACAGAAAATACACTAGCATAGAGCCCTGAGGGACCCCGGTCAACCGTGTGTGGGGTTGAAGTGGCTAAACCCTCTGGTCGAAAACAGCGAAACAGACCTGAGTTACGGCTGTACTCGGTCTGCTGTTATTTCCATCTACACCCAATCCCACGTCATAATGGGTTGCGTCTTTTTGGCAAGTTTTCAAATAATTGTAGTGGAGTAAAAGTACAATATTTGCCTCTGAGATGTAGTGGAGTAGGAGTAAAAGTACTGAAAATTGGAAAACTCCAGTAAAGTAAAAAATACGTCACAATTATACTTAAGCACAGTACTTGAGTAGTTACTTTACACCACTGGTTAAATTTGTGGTGGTGGACACGAAAGTCCGAGGCGCCGCTCCCCTCCCAAAGCCCGTCTCCGCAGAAACCACCGTCGTAATTAATTCATCAAATGTAGACTTTTCCTACAACGATTTGATTAGGAAAACCTTAATTAGGGTTTGATGTGATGTAATCACTAAACCAACAACAATGAAACAACAGTGTAGTTAAGCCGGGGTGGGGACGCCAAGGGAGAAATATATATTAAAAAAAAAAACTAACAGATTGAATCTGCACTGATTATATGTAAACTAGAAGTTAATTAACAAACTGTTAATTGAAAAACAAGGTTCGTAATGGTTAAATTAACAGCATAAACAGCATCTCTCCCCCGAAAAATATGAATAATGCACAATCAGTTGTTTCCATTAGTAATTCTTCTCTTCTCAGTTAATTTCATTATGCAAATGGAGATCTGGGCCTCACCGAACCCTCCACTTTGATCCCTCCTAATTGTCCTGATCATCAAAGACCCTCAGTCACCACTTGCTGGGAATAAATTGTGCACTTTTTCTACTCCTTCTCTCTCTCTCTCTCTCTCTCTCTCTCCTGGAATCATATGCAAATGGCACGAGGTGATTAAAATTTGATGTGTCTCGGTATATATATGTTCAAACCGCCGAGTGTTCAAGTCCAAGTGGCTGCATATTCATTTCAAAGTCTGGGAGAAAGAAAAAAAAAACAGTGGGGGGAGGGCTGGGGAGGGCGGGGGTGAAAGGGAAAACTAAGAGTCGGTATTAAAAAGAAGAGTAAAGGCAGGCTCAGATGTGAGGAGATGAAAGGGAAATGGACTGTTTAAGGAGCCGAGCGCAGCGTCGTTTTTTAAGCGATGAGTTTTTTTTAAAAAAGAGATATGTTCTCCATTGTGGATCTGTTTGGATGTGGCACGTTGAGTTGAGACGGTGCTGACGCAAAAAAGAAAAAAACACATCCTCGAGTCTATCAACATGTATTTCGTCATCGGTCGGGTGGAAACCTTGTATGTCCAAATCTTACGTTACTTTTCAGGATTAACCCATTGAGACCTGAAGCCGATTCTACATGTCTCCTAAATACCAACAGTTTCTTGAAAAACGTATGTTTCTATATCAGCGGTGCTCAAACCTTTTCATGTCAAGGACCCCCAAAATGATATGTATTTGGCCGTGGACCCCCATCACAATATTTTGTTCCAGGGACCCCCCAAAAGCAAAGATTTGAGTTAAAAATATTTGCTTTAAAAATATATATATTTAAAAATTTGCACACATTTTCACGATTTTTCAAAAATAGCAGATCTACAAGCTCGTAGCGCGGCACTCGGTGCCGCGCTACGAGCTTGTATATCTGCTATTTTTGAATAGCCAAAGTGTAAAATAAAGCTTTTTAGCTCAAATCTAAAAACAGTTCCAGGTCTTAATGGGTTAAAATGAAAAAAATAGGAAAAGTAGCAGATCTACAAGCTCGAAACGCGTCGCTTCGCGTTTTGAGCTTGCATATCTGCTACTTCCGCTACTTTAGTGTGATGCTGTCGCGTTGTCGAGTAGGGTGTTAGTTTTACGAAAAAACACAAAGAGTTCGAACACGGAGATAAGAGGTTTATGCCCGACAACAAAGATTTCCTATTTATCCAACACACACAAGGCGGGGGGGTGGGGGGTAGGGGGGGCTCCGGTGGGAAACGACAGATCTGAGCGAGGTCTCCCTCATCCATCAGGGGGTAATTACGTATTCATACACAAAAACATAAAAACACAGAGGAGGGAGGAAGAGAAAAAAAAAAAAAGAATCCATGTTACTCGCCGATGCAACAAACATCCAGGCTCCTTATCAATTATTCAACAACATGCATATTAAGTCTAACTCCCAGACGCAGCCGTGCGATGTCATACCTGTGTAAGAGCCGTGCGTGTGTTGTTGTTTTTGTTTTACTTTACACAGCAAAACGTGTCAAAACGTGATATGTGTTGATATTCCAAGGTATGCAGTTAGTTAGTCCTGGATCCCGTGGTGCCGGGGACTGCAGATGGATGGAGCGATGGATGATGGATAGACGGCAGTGGGGTAAAGTAACTAAGTACATTTTACTCAAGTACTGTACTTAAGTACAATTTTGAGGTATATGTACTTTACTTGAGTATTTACAATTTCCCCACACTTTTACTTCTACTCCACTACATCTCAGAGGCAAATATTGTACTTTTACTCCACTACAATTATTTGAAAACTTTAGTTACTAGTTACTTTGTAGATTTTGATTATTATTACAAAACATGCATTAACCATTTCAGCCCTGTATATAGATTTCAGCCATTTGAAAATAGCAGATCTACAACTCACAATGTGTCGCGATGCGACACATTGTGAGCTTGTAGATCTGCTATTTTCAAAAGCTTTTTATACATTTGAAAACTTGTGAAATGGGACCTTCTGCATAATGAGTACTTTCTACTTTTGGAACTTAATACTGCTGCACTTTTACTGAAGTCAATTTTGAATTCTGGACTTTTACTTGTAAAATTATATTTCTATATTGCAGTATTTATACATTTACTTAAGTCAAAAATGTGAGTACTTTTTCCACCCCTGATAGATGGATGGACAGACAGATGGAGGGACGGAGGGACGGACGGACATATGGATGTGTGTTTGATGGCATGCCTGCCATGTCAGATGTGTGCTCAAACTCCAGCTGAATTCTAGCGTCTCTCCGGGGGCATTGTGCCCCAATTAATCTGATTTGGATGGCAGTGTGCCTGTCCGTCTGTCTGTTTGTCTGTCTGTCTGTCTGTCTGACTGACTGACTGACTGATTGCTGCCTCTATAATTGTCTCCGTCAGGCCCAAGGCGTGGCATAGACTATGTTTTCGCCCCTGTCCGTGTATCCACGTGTCCTTGTGTCCTTGTGTGTGTGTGTTTGTCATCAGCCTGTTATAGAGCCACTAGGAGGCCGAATTTAGCAAAACATTTTTTTTCATATTAATCATACAGATTTTGTCCATCACGCCAATCGGCATAGGACATTATCTCTATAGTCATGTGATCAAGACGGATCTGTCCGATTTTTCATGGGCCATCCTGATTGCCTAAGTTTGGCTTCCAAAGTTTGCAGGAGTGGCCCGTTTTGAACAAAATGCCTCAAATCATCAATGCAGCGTCCGATTGCTGCAAAACATTCCACGCACATTCCCGCTAGGCCAAGGACAATAACTCTTGAGAAAGTGACCGAGTTTGGTCCCGTTTCACCAAAAACAACGAATCCCTCGCAAACGATCCAACACTGCCCTGCACTGCCCGGCCAGATGCTCTGAAGAGTGTGAAAGTTGGGGCGTAGATGAAGATCTATAGCACGTAAAATAGAAAAGAAAACTAAATCTGCAAATCTCTTAGTTGCACCAACATTGTTTTTGTGTAGCACTTTGATTGTTATTGGTGAAGTATTTAGAAAGATGGCTATCCATTTGGACAAATGAGGCGTAGACATGCACACAAACAGCCAGCCTATGACTTCACCACTGAACACTGTGTTTTTTCTTTCTTCATTTGACAAATTTAAACACAAGGCTACATAGCCTACAGTACACAAATGGGATCACCATTAAAAAGTCAAGGATGAACACAATACAGACTTATTTCCATTGTGGTCCTCTATTTACAAGGATTCCGGACGTTTTCAGGTTGTGTCCCCCCAAAAAGATCATACATTATTTGAACTCGGGACCCCCCCTGGCCTGAAAAGCCCTTGGAATTGTAGGAGTTGAGGTGTTACATTTAGTTTCACTCGGTTCCACAGATAAATATTGTGAAAATAGCCGATCTACAAGCTCACAACGCGATGTGAACCCGATGCGAACTTGACCCCTGTGTCCGAGAAACTTCGACACATAAACTAGGCAGGCCATGATGGGGCGAACCAGTGACCTTCAGATGCCCAGTTGGCCTGCGTACCCACTCAGTTACTGCCACCCCAATACATACTGTAATACTGACATGCCCAGAAGAGGGATGCTAGCTAGGGTTCATCTGGTTAAAGGAAGAAGTGTGTCTTGGTCAAATTCCGTCTTAATCTATAACCATACTGTTCCACACGCTTCTAGGCCTGTCGCAGTTATTACATAATCACGGAATAGCAATTATTTGAGATAATTGCAATTATGTTGCCTAATCGTCATAATCGTTTCCATGTTAAAATATTGTCATGCCTTTTCAAGCATTTTCCAAAAGTTGCGGTAGCAGATCGATTAGATTGGCCATTTACACTACTTAAAAAGTTATTACACTTAAAATCATTAAATATGTCAGCAATTTCTTCACATATTTAAATTATTTGTAAAATCTGCCCTGTGCAATGTTTGTTCACAAAACCTAAAAGGCAAACAGAGATGTCATTTGTATTCATTATGTTTCAACGTTCAATGCCAAAAATAAGCACAATTAACTAGTCAGTCGCAATTATTTAGCGTGACAATTACTGCTCAAGTAAAGTGTCCTGATGACCGTGACAGGCCTATACACAGTGACCCCCCCCCCCCCCCCCCCATCCAGTAGCACCCTGCTGTCAGGCACTTTGAGCGACACCCTAAAACTGTCTGACACCCAGCCGCATGTGATCAATAGAGTCAAGCTGCCTTCCAAGTTTATAATGCACTACGTTTGTCTGTAGCAGGGAGTGTGTGCGTGTGGCGTGTGTGTGGCGTGTGTGTGTGTGTGTGTGTGTG
Source organism: Gymnoscopelus microlampas (assembly GCF_963454915.1). Classification (NCBI taxonomy): domain Eukaryota; kingdom Metazoa; phylum Chordata; class Actinopteri; order Myctophiformes; family Myctophidae; genus Gymnoscopelus; species Gymnoscopelus microlampas. Next base: position 44,654,894 of record NC_139954.1, on the reverse strand, counting down.
TGTGTGTGTGTGTGTGTGTATTACCATACTAGTGAGGACCAAACGTCCCCCCAAGTATAGTAGAATGTGAGGAATAGACGTTGCGAGGACCATTTTACCTGGTCCTCACGAGAAAAAAAAATGCTGTTTTATGGTTGAAATTCTTTTTTTGAGACACGTTTTCAACTAGAAAAATATTCAGGTTGGGGTAAGGTTTAGGATTAGACATTTAGAGGTTAGGCTCAGGGGCCAGGGTTGTAGATTCTTCCCTATTTCATACTTAGTTGTGCGGCGATGTCAAACACCGGAAAATAGCCGATCTACAAGCTCACAACGTGTCGCAGCGCGACACGTTGTGAGCTTGTAGATCGGCTATTTTCCGGCTTCAGAATTGCAGTTAAAAATGCCCCCCAAAAAAAATCATAAATCAATCATAAAACCGCCTTCCTAAAATGTTGATGCCCTCACAAGTATAGTAAAACAAACGTGTGTGTGTGTGTGTGTGTGTGTGTGTGTGTCTGTGTGAGCGCGCGTGTGGATCCCTAGGTGTCAGCTCCAGTACTTTCCACATGACAGGGGTCAGGCAGAGTTTTGACAGGCAGATTTATGTGCCGTTGACAGCCGCACACTGGGACCAATGGCTGGGGACAGAAAAACTCTGTCCGTCCAAATCAGTTGTCCCTCCGTGAGCCCCGAGACGTCAGAGTGGCAGCCAGTCGGGCAGGCTCCAGAGTCCGCTCGGTTCTGTCACGGAAAGCCTCTCTCTCTCTCTCTCTCTCTCTCTCTCTCTCTCTCTCGGAGCCACCGTGACTTTGTTAAGCTTTGTGTTTTATTTTGCTATGCAACACTTGACCCGTAACCTTTTTTTTCTTTTTTTCTTCAGTAGGATAAAAATATCTATGTAGAGCAGTGAGCGCTGGTCTAAATGTGTGTGTGTGTGTGTGTGTGTGTGTGTGTGTGTGTGTGTGTGTGTGTGTGTGTGTGTGTGTGTGTGTGTGTGTGTGTGTGTGTGTGTGTGTGTGTGTGTGTGTGTGTGTGTGTGTGTGTGTGTGTGTGTGTGTGTGTGTGTGTGTGTGTGCGCGCGTGCGTGCGTGTCAGTGTCAGGAATGACAGAACTACAGAAAAAAGGCCAAGAGTGTGTACATGCGTGCTCACTAGCCAACGTGTGTATATGCGCGCAAGCGTGCATGTGTGGTGTGTGTGTGTGTGTGTGTGTGTGTGTTAAAGAGAATGAAACAAAGTGAGTGAGAGACATGACGGGGGAAGAGAGAGAGAGAGAGAGAGAGAGAGAGAGAGAGAGAGAGAGAGAGAGAGAGGGAGTACACGTGTTTTCCCAGAGGCCCTGATAAAGCGAGACATTCTGAAGAGTTCATGCAGCTGGCAACAGGAAACAACAGGAGAGAGAGAGAGAGAGAGAGAGAGAGAGAGAGAGAGAGAGAGAGAGAGAGAGAGAGAGAGAGAGAGAGAGAGAGAGAGAGAGAGAGAAAGAAACAACCTTTGGTCCGATGGCCCTGGAAGGGAGGCAGAGAGCTAGGGGCGTCGTCTCCACCCCCCCCCCCCCCCCCCCCTCCCTTCCCCTCCCCTCCCAACCCCTTCTTTTTACAAGGTAATTATCACTAATGACAGAGGGGGCGGGCGGGGTGAGCGTACTCACTGGCCAGTAAGGAGAAAGTGACAGACAGGGGAGGAGAGCCAATCCAGTGCTCCTCCTCGCAGACATGCTCAGCTCTCAGTTATGTAAACCACAGCCAAACCCTTTAGCGTTTGATAAAGTATAGAAGGAGGGGAGAGAGAGACGGTCGGTCGGTCGCTTTCCGTGGCGTCCCTCGATCTGCTCTTTGTCCCATATCTCCCCATCCTAACAGATCCCTGTTAAAAGCAAGGCACCGTCCGGACAGACACCTTTAACCCTTTAAGGCCGGGAAGGGAACGCATGTGTGTCATTTTAAGATTTCTTTGGCTATTCAAAAATAGCAGATATACAAGCTCGTAGATCTGCTATTTTTAGAAAAAAATATATTTTATTTTCAACTCAAATCTTTGCTTCTGGGGGTCCCTGGAACAAAATATTCTTAGATGGGAGGGGGTCCGCAGACAAATACATATTATTTTGGGGGTCCTTGACATGAAAAAAAATGAAAATCATTGATGATATAGCAACATAAGTAAAAAATGTATTAAAAAAACTTTAGGGAAAACAAACCGTTTGACATTTGTAAAATCCCCAGAAGCAAAGATTTGAGTTAAAAACTTTAGCTTTAAAAAAGTATATTCAAACTAAAGATTTGCACACATTTTCCACGATTTTTCAAACATAGCAGATCTACAAGCTCATAGCGCGGCACTCGGTGCCGCGCTATGAGCTTGTAGATCTGCTATGTTTGAATAGCCAACGAAATCTTAAAATGACACGCATGCGTTCCCTTCCCGGCCTTAAAGGGTTAAGTGCCCGTTAAGCCATCATCATCATCATCATCGGAGAGAAGGAAGCAGACGCAATAAGATAACTTATATATACGCCAATTTAGGAATGAAAAACCGTCGAGGGGGTGAGGTGAGGTGGGGGGGAGGGGAGGGGCAGGCGTTTGCTTTGAGATAATGGCTCGGTAAATGCAGCACATTACTCCACATAAACATTAGTCAGGTTCCTGTCCCCACACCCCGGATGCTGCGCTGGTGTTTTTGCGGCAGCAGAGGTGGTGGGGCTGCAGCCGGCATTTTGGGGGGGGGGGGGGGAAAGGAGAACAAAAAAAAGCTGTTCATCTTCTGTTCGTCTTTTCTTTTCCTTAACCCATTCAATCCGGGAACGCATACTGGGTCATTTTAGATTTTTTTTTCTATAACCATTATTTTATATTTTGGGGCTATTCAAAAATAGCAGATCTACAAGCTCGTAGCGCGGCACCGAGTGCCACGCTACGAGCTTGTAGATCTGCTATTTATTTATTTTTATTGTGAAAATGTATGCAAATCTGTTGCTATAATATCAGTGGTTCTCAAACTTTTTTCATGTCAAGGACCACCAAAATTATATGTTTTTGTCCACGGACTGAAAATGTTTGGTTCCAGGGACCCCCCCAGAGGCAAAGATTTGAGTTAAATATGTATATCCGAAGATTCAAAGACTTGCACACATCTTCACGACTTTGTTCTTCAAAAAAATAGCAGATCTACAAGCTTGTATGTCTGCTATTTTTGAATAGCCAAAGAGATCTAAAAGTGACACAGGTGCGTTCCCGGGTCTTGTTGGGTTAAGAGAAGAGACGGTGAGGACGGCCGGACGGCCGTCCTCACCGTCTCTTCTCTTAACCCAACGCAACGCAACGGCCCGGTCGCCATTGCTCCTGGGCCGGCCCGTCACTCACAATCAGTCAAAAGTGTTCCACCACGCGCCCTTTTCAGCCCCCCCCCCCCACCCCCCCCCCCTCTCTCTCTCTCTCTCTCTCTCTCTCCCCATGAGCTGCACAGCAGCCGTACCAAAACACAGCCCCACAGTGCAACCTGAACAGTTTGATCTCAAAACGTGTTTTCAGTTATTGCTATAGCGCACAAAAACACACAAACGCAAGCCCCTTTTTTTTCGCATGCGGGAGGAAAAAAAGCCACACGTAACTGATATTACCTGACAGCTCAAAGCAGTATATACCGGGTTCCGCGTTTGAACCGAGGGCTCTTGCTCTTTTGAACGCCGGAGACAAAGAACAAGTGGGAAGTGGAGGTTTCTCTTTGTATTAAACGGGCCGGGGTCAAACAGTCAGCCTGTAATTGCTACAAAGTGGTGGCCTGTCTACCATTAGCCACTTGAACCCTAGAGCCTGCCTGTCAGTGGGAGTCCACCAGGACTATCGGTGTGTGTGTGCGTGTGCATGTGTGTGTGTGTGTGTGTGCGCGCACGCGTGTGTATTACTATACTTGCGAGGACCAAGTACAGTGGAATTTGAAGAAATATACATTGTGAGGATCGTTTTCCTGGTCCTCACAAGCCAAATGGTTGTTTTACAGTTAAAAAATGTGTTTTAGAGATACGTTTACAATTAGAAAAAACATTCAGGTCAGGATTAGACATTTAGGTGTTTTAGAGGTTTGGTTTAGGGATTGGAATTAGAGTTCAACATGATTTATACTTAGTTGCGCGCCAGTGTCATGCACCGAAAAATAGCTGATCTATAAGCTCACAACGCGTCGCGCTGCGACGCGTTGTGGGCTTGTAGATCTGCTGTTTTTCGGCTCTAGGCTTACGGTTAAAAATGGCAATTATTATTTTTAAATGACATTCATAACATGGCTGTCCTAAAGTGTTGATGTCCTCACAAGTATAGTAATACAAACATGTGTGTGCGTGTGCGTGTGCGTGTGCGTGTGCGTGTGCGCGTGCGCGTGCGTGTGCGTGTGCGTGTGTGTATGTGTATGTGTGTGTGCGCAGTGGTGTAAAGTAACTAAGTACATTTACTTAAGTGCTGCAGGCCTACAGTACTTAAGAGCACTTTTCAGGTATTTGTACCTTACTGGAATATTTCCAATTTTCACTACTTTTACTTTTACTGAACTACAATTATTTTTTGATTATTATTTCAAAACATATAGTAACCACTTCAGCCCTATATACATTTCGGCCATTTGTAAATAGCCGATCTACAACGAGATATTTTATACATTTGAACTTGTGAAATGGGACATTCTGCATAATGAGTGCTTTTATTTTTGGTACTTTAAGCATATTTTGTATAATATACTTTTGTTCTTTTACCCAAGTAAATTCTGAATACCAGACTTTTACTTGTAACGGAGCATTTCTTCATTGCAGCATTGATACTTCTACTTAATTAAAAAAAAGTACTTTTTCCACCTGTGTGTGTGTGTGTGCGTGCGTGCGTGCGTGCACTTGTGTCCAGATGAATTCTAAATGACTTTGATGTTACTGATATAATGGCCTATTATGGTAAGTATATGATACGTAAGTCCAGGGTATCTGATATTCGGAACGTCAAAACACATATCCACTGCTGTCCTGAGACAGGGTGGTCATATCACGTCCACTTTGTGTTTTTTGCACATAATTTGTACGGCTTTAAGGTGAAACGGGGGAGGGTGGTGCAGCAGAGATACAGCATTCTGAATAATTCATTCAGTTTTGTTTCTCTTCTTTTCATTCTTACACTGATATTAATGAGTAAACATTACATATGAGAATATGAGAAATGAACAAAAAGGAAGACTTGGGCCTATTATATTGTTCTCTGTGCCATCCAACTCTTCCTTACGATTTGCAATTGTGGCATTTAGCAGACGCTCTTAACACATTGACTGCCATTGACGTCTATATGCGATTACGATAGGGGGGCGCTCTTCCACAACCTGTCAGTGATCCTAGGACTCCCGAAGAAGAACACACCCGGGAATCGCGTGATCTAAAATAAATTCCGATGTATCTCCGATTTATTTTTCCAGATTGCGTTTTTTTTGTGAAAACAAACTATATTCAACTGCCGATAACTACAGACTGAAGAGACCCTCGTCTTTCCCCCCAGACATCTGACATCTGATCGTTATTGACAAAAAGATTAATGTGAAAAAGAAATGTGTTAACGAGAGCGACATGCAATGAGCAAGGTAAACACATAGGCTGCATCAAATGCAGCGCGACGGTGAAGTGCCTCTGTAAACCCAGTAGGATCACAGGTAAACCAAGAACCTAGCATCAGTCAACTATAAGAATACGAATCCAAGCCTAAGTAACAAAAGCATGAAAACAAATGTGTGCATGGTCGACATTACTGCAGATAAACCTCGTCTTGTCATGTCATGTCACAATCAATTCTCCCCTGAACCAGACCGACCTCACAAACCTTTTTCTTTCTCTTTTGGTAAAAATAAAAACAACAATTCCGTATAATATCTGGTGCAATAAACCCACGTATTATAATGAAAAACCTTGTACAGTGACTGACTGAACGGAGACTCCTGCCAAAAAGAAATCCACTCTCCGAAGGGGAACGTTCTAAATCCGGGTGACTTTGAGGATGATTTGATGGAAAAGTAATGTGGATATAACTAATACCCTTTACAAATTCAATAAATATGTCAGAGGGGGGGAGGGGCGGGGGGGGGGGGGGGGGGGGTTCTTCTTCTCTGGGGGCGTCGGGGACTTTACAGATGTTTGTCTAGGAAAGGGAATAGTTTTTTATCTCGGTGGAGCGGTATCGCGGGGCATTAATCACACGGCGCGAGATAGAGTGCGCTTCGGCGGGGTTGTGACACAGGTAATGTTTCCCCCTCTCAACTGAGAAACCACAGTGCTTCACGGGGAGAGGGGGGGGCCTCCCTTTAACCCATTAAGACCTGGAACTGTGTCATTTTAAGATTTGAGCTAAAAAGCATTATTTTACACTTTGGGCTATTCAAAAATAGCAGATATACAAGCTCATAGCGCGGCACCGAGTGCCGCGATACGAGCTTGTAGATCTGCTATTATTGAAAAATCGTGAAAATATGTGCAAATCTTTGAATATAAATACTTTTAAAGCGAACATTTTTAACTCAAATCTTTGCTTCTGGGGGGTTCCCTGGAACAAGATATTTTGATGGGGGTCCGCGGCCAAATACATATCATTTTGGGGGTCCTTGACATGAAAAAGATTGAGCACCACTGATATAGAAACATACGTTTTTCAGAAAACTGTTGAGATTTAGGAGACATGTAGAATCGGCTTCAGGTCTCAATGGGTTAAAAAGCCCTGCGGAGAACGTCTTATCTCTGCTATCGGGAGACAGGAAACGGAGAGTTTACTAGAGGGCCTACAAGTCCTGTAAGTGGTCCAAGCAAAGCAAGCCTCATCAAACCAAGATGGCATGTTTTCATTTTCACTTAATGTCTCCGTTCTCGCCGTCCTCTCCTCTAACGTTTTAATGGAGATTTAGTGGCATGCGTGAGCGTTGCTTAAAACGCCAAGGAAAGAATTATGATTTACAGTGTGTGCCCATTCACTGGATAATACAACGTACAACACACGATATTAATGCACCATGTTAGCCGAGGTCAATTGAGTGGCTTTACATCAACACAATGGGGGGTGAATGGTAAATCCTAAAGGCACAAAAAGCCTATTAGAAGAGCGAAACCCTTTTTTTAATGTATCAGAATGCATATACAAACAACGGTAAACAGCCAAACACATCTGTTAACGGCTTATCTGGCTGTCAAGTGAGGTATTAAACTGCACTTAACCCATTAATACCGGGAACGCATCTGTGTCACGTTTAGATTTCTTTAGGCTATTCAAAAATAGCAGATATACAAGCTCATAGCGCGGCACCGAGTGCCGCGCTACGAGCTTGTAGATCAGCTATTTTTGTAAAATCGTGAAAAATTGTGCAAATCTTTGAATATATATATATTTTTCAAAGCGTTAGGATTTGGAAAACATTTTTTTTAATCGGCCTCGGGTCTTAATGGGTTAACGTGGAGGCCTAAAGCTTTCCTTCCTCTAGTCCTCTAGATTTTTTACTTCCTATACAGTAGGTTGTCGTCGATGTCAGGTAGAAACCTTGTATGTCCAAAACAGTTCTTTTATCAGGAGATGGAAAAATGTTTATTATTTAGTCAAAAGCTGTTATTATATATTTCTTCATTGGTTAAACATTTATAAAGCCCACAGACAGACTTAACCACCTTCAACCTGGCATATGTCACTATAAGAACAAATAAAATAAAATAAACATTGCCCACACATTTTTAAAACTAACAAAAAGCAAGCTCACAGTGCGAGCTTTTAGATCTGCTATTTTCACTACTTTTGCGCAGCGTTGTCATAATGACGAAGTATAACATAACATAACATAACCAGGGCATTCATTTATGAAAAAAACATTAAAAGATGAAATGTGGAGATACAGCGTCATTATTCAACAGCATCTTGTTGTTGTCGGGCAGAAACTCACTCTTACAGTATCTCCACATTTTAACGTTTTGTGTTTTTTCCGTAAATTAACCTCCTACCTGATCATACAGCAGCGGCACACAAAAACATTCGCTCCGCGTTTCGAGCATGTAGATCCGCTACTTTGACTATTTTCTTATTGTAATCCTTAAAAAGTTACAGTTTCGGACATATGAGGTTTCCACCCGACAGAGAGGATCTATTTATATACCTATATGGTTATAAAGTGCATCCCACTCAGAGGGGATTTAATGCACAGGCCATTTTAAGCTCCTGTGGAGCTAGAGGGCAGTGAGTTACGTGAACTGCTCACCTCTCCACCATGAGGAACACGTGTTTGATATTGCTGTCAGACAGACAGGCTGAGTGGACAACAGGAGGAGAGACAGGCCAAGTGGGTCATACAGGAGGATTATAAAGAAAGAGAGGTTAAGGTGAATTAGGTTCTATCTCTTGTTCTCACATTGCCTACCTTATATACCTTATACCAGGGGTCTACAACGTTTTCAGGCCAAGGACCCCCTAGCTGAGAGAGAGATGAAGCAGGGACCCCCTCTATATCGTATGAAATTGTGTTTCAGATTCGACATTTTTTGTTTACGTGGTCTGCTCTTTTTTCCCTCTACACCTATAGCCTCTTTGCCAAAAAATAGCCGATCTACAAGCTCACAACGCCTCGCAGCGCGAGGCGTTGTGAGCTTGTAGATCTGCTATTTTTGGCTAAAGTTCTCCCCAAAAAAGGGATGCTAGGGTTCAAGTGGTTAAGGTAAAATATAAAGTTCCTATCACACAAAGATTTGGTGGACCCCCTGTAGTAACTCTGAGGACCCCCTAGGGGTCCCGGACCCCCTGTTGAAGACCCCTGCCTTATACATTATGTCTAAAGGGGCACTTGGGTATATCATGTGTGTGTGTGTGTGTGTGTGTGTGTGTGTGTGTGTGTGTGTGTGTGTGTGTGTGTGTGTGTGTGTGTGTGTGTGTGTTAGTTATAGCGCGGCCTGGTGGCTCTAACAGGCCGATGTGTAATATTTGGGGCAGAGGTTCTGCTCTGGCCTCCAGGGAGTGTGTGTGTGTGTGTGTGTGTGTGTGTGTGTGTGTGTGTGTGTGTGTGTGTGTGTGTGTGTGTGTGTGTGTGTGTGTGTGTGTGCACAGTTTCACGCCGATCGGTCCAACAGTGCCGGAGATTAGCTGTCCACAGACAGACGGACAAACACACACAAGGACTCACGGACGGACGGACGGACGGACGGACAGGGGCGAAAACATGGTCTCGACCCCACCTTCGGCCTGGCGGAGACAATTCATTCAGATTGCGGGACCTATAGTTCACCTCCAAAGATGCTTTCACGTACGATCATAGGGGGCCGCGCCACCAATGTGAAAAGTTGGACCGTACTGTATGTCGTAGAAACCCAATTTCCCCCCTGCAGCTTCCTCGGCTTCTGTGCGGCTGCAACCCATGACTTGCACAGCTCTGGGTGGCGGGCCACCTGGCCTGGGGGAGATATGCGCTCCGCTCCCAATCTAAATTCCACGTAAGCCAGCCATTTCTTTGTAAAGAAAAAAACCCCGAAACAAAACAAACAAATCTGTGACGTCAACCTATGTGGACAATAGAGAGATAAAGCAGAGTGAGTGGTGGAAAAAGTACTCAAATTCTTTACTTAAGTAAAAGGACCAATACTGCAATATAAAAATACTCTGTTACAAAGTCAAGAATAAAAAATGTGCTTGAGTAACAGTACAAAAGTATTGGCATCAAAATGTACTTAAAGTACCAAAAGTAAAAGTACAAAATATTTGGAAATAGCCGATCTACAAGCTCACAACGCGTCGCGGTGCGACGCGTTGTGAGCTTGTAGATCAGCTATTTCCAAATAGCCTAGGTTTAAAATAGGTGGTTAGTGTATGTTTCATTATATCATAATTTATATCTGAAAAGTAACTAGTAACTAACGTTTTCAATTAAATGCAGTGGAGCAAAAGTACAACATTTGCCTCTGAGATGTAGTGGAGTAGAAGTAAAAGTATTGGAAATTGGAAATACTCAAGTAAAGTACAAATACCTCAAAATTGTACTTAAGTACAGTACTTAAGTAAGTGACACTTAGTTACTTTCCACCACTGCGAGTGACAGAGAGAGACCAACAGAGAGAGACAGGGAGAAAGATACAGAGAGAGAGAGGGGTGTATCTCTGTGTGTCTGTGTGTGTGGGAGGAAGAGAGAGAAAGAGAGGGGGGGGGGGTGATGTGGGGTGTCCCATGGTGTTTTATCATGGCCTGTGGGGGGTGATTTAGCCAGGGCCCCGTGTTACCTGAGCACATTTGGCTGGCTGCCTAAGCACTCAAACAGACTGGATTTTCAATTTCGAGTGTAAGAGGCTTTTGTTGGGTGTTTTTTTTTCATTATTTATTTTGTGTGCATCTCCCCCAAACAAATGCCAGAGAGACTTAACCACGTGAATACTTGCATCTCTATTCTTCTTTTTCCGAAAATAGCAGATCTACATTGTAAGCGGCTATTTTCGGGCTAAGAGATTTGGTGAAGAGTCGCGGAAAAAAAAGGAGGTTAAAATGGTAAGTGGTTAAAGAGACTTTTAACCCATTGAGACCTGAAGCCGATTCTACTCCTAAATCTCAACAGTTTTCTGAAAATGTATGTTTCTATATCAGTGGTGCTCAATCTTTTTCATGTCAAGAACCCGCAAAATAATATGTATTTGGCCGTGGACCCCCATCAAAATATGTTGTTCCAGGGACCCCCAGAATCAAAGATTTGAGTTAAAAATGTTCGCTTCAAAAATATATATATTCAAAGATTTTCACACATTTTCACGATTTTTTAAAAATAGCAGATCTACAAGCTCGTAGCGCGGCCGCGCTACGAGCTTGTAGATCTGCTATTTTTGAATATTCCAAAGTGTAAAATAATGCTTTTTAGCTCAAATCTAAAAATGACACAGTTCCAGGTCTTAATGTTAAAGGTAAGTGGTTAAGAGCATTATAATGAACTTACTTTTGCAACGTTCAGAGTTTCTAATATCCTGTTGTCCTACACAGCTCCAGAACAAACCATGCCTGAGGGTCACTGTAGACATTAACGCTTTACTTAAAGGTCGCGGCCTTGGTCACATGACCCTAAAGCCCACTCCTACCCATCCTGCATTGTAGACAGTCTATCTACCATTCCTAAGGAATGAGTAGTAAACGCTGTGGAACTTAGTTTAAAGAATAAACCGTTATTTGAACCGATCTGTATGGTCGAGATATCGTCACTGTTACTTATCAGGAAATGGAAAGAGAAACCTGTGTTCCAATGGATCCAATGTAGTTATTATTTAGTCACAAGCTCTTGTTAAAATTTTGGGTCATTTCATCGTCTACTCAGGCTTTTGGGAGCACCCCGGATAGTTTTTAAGTTGCTTGATTCAGTATTTAGATATTTGATATTCATTTTATCAGATACACCCCCTTCCTGTACAAACCCATTGGAACTTCAAACTCCATTTTAACCATGTTAGATTCATGCGCCGTCCGAGTTATGTCACGATAGACACAGAATCATAAATCATTCCCCGAAAGTCATATTGTGACTTTTTTGCTTTTTCTTCCTTCACAGGTGTTACCAATGATGCTAATGAAGGCTCTGTTCCATTCTGGTCAAGGTGTTGATATTGTGCATGTTAGCTCACTAGAAACACTCCATTTTGGTTCCCAAATGGCCCCTTATGGTGGGTGTGTAACTCTGAGAGTGGACAAATGGAACCAAATGGACCCGTAAGGGTCCATTTGGTTCCATTTGTACACTCTCAGAGTTATGGGGGGCTTTTAAAATAAGACAACCACTATGCCACACTAAATGGAACAGAGCCTTAATTAATATGATTGGTGACACCCTGTGAAGGAAGGAAGGGGCCCAATTCATTCCCAATATGGCTGCTGTGCATAGAGCCTATTATCCAGATATATGGCAAAGTGCAAAAAACTAAAAAGAAAACTAGTGTAGATATGTGAGGTGAGGAGACTTGGCAGCGGGCAGCAGAATGCTGCTGCAGCCCTCGCATATCCAGAGCGATAGGAGATACCAGGAACATGTCAAACAAACCAACACCAGTCAGGTCACAACATCACCCAACGATAACGTTCAGAGGTGTTGTGAATGTGGAGTGAATGTGTATGCGTGGGTACATGCATAGTGCGATAAGAGGAACGGTAATCGGGGTGTGTGTGTGTCTGTGTGTCTGTGTGTCTGTGTGTGTGTGTGTGTGTGTGTGTGTGTGTGTGTGTGTGTGTGTGTGTGTGTGTGTGTGTGTGTGTGCGCGCGTGTGTGTGCGTGCAGTGGTGGGAAAAGTCCTCACATTTTGTATTTGAGTAAAAGTATCAATACTGCAATGTAGAAACACTCTGTTACAAGTAAAAGTCCGGAATTCAAAATGTACTTGAGTAAAGCACCAAAAGTAAAAGTGCTAAAATGCTTAATAGCAGATCTACAAGCGAATACAGAGCATTGGAAATACTCCAAAAACATCTAAATACCTCAACATTGCACTTCAGTACAGTACTTGAGTAAATGTACTTAAAAACTTTACACCACTGTATGTGTGTGCGTGTGCGTGTGTGTGTGTGTTGTGTGTGTGCGCGCACGTGCGTGCGTGCGTACAAGAGAGCTGCAGTAATTACATGTATCTGGATATGGAGAGATTGCTACAAAATAGATGAACGGGCAAACATGGCATTCCTAAAAATGCCATTTGTAAAACCGACGTCGTAAAATGTGAGACGTCCTCGAAAGTATATCAATACAAACGTGTGTGTGTGTGACGTGTGCATATATCGCATGCATGCGTGTGCGTGTGTGTGTGTCTGTGTGCAAGTGAGCTGCGATAATTAGTGTGGTTGCCCTAACAGGGCAACCAGACTATAGTACTCTATACACTTTCTTCCACTTCAAGATAAACAATATTTCGAACCGCATCTCCTCCCACAGTTTTTATCCCCTAATGTTGTGCCATATATCAAAATGACCATCTAAATCGGGAATCGTGCGCTTGTATTTTGCTAAGAGATTGGTTAAATAGTTTAATTGATATTGATTTATTAGTGCATTCAATTCACCCATCCACTTTAATGGAAAAGTGAAAAAACTCAAATTCAAGTATTTTTTTCTCAGAAACCGTAAGAGCTAGAGTTACCAGATTTGGAGGGAAAATTCATAATATTGTCCGAAATTAATGAAAAAAATATCACACCATTCGGCCTCATGGTGGCGCTATAACAGCCCCCTTTACGTTTTGGCCTGTAACTCTTGAACCGTAGGTCCGAAAATCAAAATTTCTTTTCACCTGGATTCCTTGGGTCACTACGCATCTCCCCATATAGGCCACGCCCATTTGCGTCAGGATAGATTTTTTGATATTGATTTATTTGTGCATTAAATTTCCCCATCCACTTTAATGGGAATTGCAAAAACTCCCATTCAAGTATTTTTTTCTCGGAAACCGTAAGGGCTACAGTTACAAGACTTGGAGGGGAGGTTAATAGTTTTTTGCAAAATTATTAAAAAAAGAATCACACCAGTCGGCCACATGGTGGCGCTATAACAGCCCCCTTCACCTTTTGGCCTATAACTCTTGAACCGTAGGTCGTAAAATCAAAATTTCTTTTTCCCTGGATTCCTTGGGTCACGACGCATCTTCCCATATAGGCCACGCCCATTTGCGTCTGGATAGATTTTCCGCCATTTTGAATTTTCTAAAAAACACACTTTTAGCTTCTCCTCCCTCATATTTTCTCCAAATTTCACAAAAATATGGTACACATGATCTCTGGACCCATGCGATAAACATATCCAAACGGCATTGTAATAGTCCTTACCGTTCGTCCGTAATTGGCTTCCAAATTTAGTGGGAGGGGCCTGTTTTACAAAAAATGCCAAAATTCACGAACGAAAGGTCCAATCTATCCCAGATTTGAATCACATGTCGAGGGTGGTTTACTCAACAAATCCCCAAAAGCATTTCCACTCAGACCCATAGGGGGCGCCACAAATGCGCAAAACGTAACCGTTCGATGCAAAAACATGATTTTTGGGGGGATCAATCCTCTCAAAATGAAACGCAAGCGATCTCAGGAGTGACGACACAATGTAATTGGCGCAGCCTCCGACGTTATTCCTCCCGGTGTATTCCTCGAGTCCCGGCGGCCGCGACCCGCGACCGGCGTCGGCGCAACCACACTCTGCAATTTCCCCGGAATTGCGACGCGTCTAGTTATATATATAATATATATATATATACATAGCTGGATATGGAGAGATTTCTACGAAATGGACGAACAGACAAACACTGTATTCCTAAAAATGGCATTTGTAAAACTGCCGTCCTAAAAACGTTGTCCTCACAAATACGGTATATAGCAATACAAACGTGCGTGTCTGTGTGTGTGTGCGTGTACTGTATGCATGCGTGCGTGCGTGCGTGCGTGCGTGCTTGCGTGCATGCGTGCGTGCGTGCGTGCGTGCGTGCGTGCGTGCGTGCGTGCGTGCGTGCGTGCGTGCGTGTGTGTGCGTGTTCAAGTGAGCCGCAGTAATTATATTTATCTGGATATGGGGAGAGATTGCGACAGAAATGGACAAACAGACAAACATGAAGCTGCGCAGACAGCATACCTCCTTCTGGCAGAGATTATTATGACCTCATCTAATGACACAATAGAGAACAGGACTGGAGGACAAAGACAGTGGATGCCTCGCATTCCAGACACTCCACACAGAGTCACTTGTGTTCCCCTCGCACCCTGACAACACCACACATCGCCTCCGTCGGGCCGGAAAAACCTCTTATCTCCATCAGATAAAAAATCTCCATATTCTTATCTCCACATTCTAACTTTTTTGTGTCTTTTTCGTAAATTAGCGCCCCCTTACTTCAGTAGTTCTCAACCTTTTCAGGTCGCGACCCCCCAAAAATAATCATATTAGAACTGGGCTGGGCATTACATTTAGTTTGACTCGGTTCCACAGAGAAATATTGCGAAAATAGCCGATCTACAAGCTTGTGAGCTTGTAGATCAGCTATTTTCACAATTGTTGCATCTTTCTAAGATTATTTGACAATTTGGCCAATGTTTGACAGTTTTTATAGTATAGTTTGTTGACTACTTTAATGTAATAAGAAAAAAAAGGTATTTTTTCATTTCATTTCTTATTTTTAGGTATTAAAAAGGTCTTAAAAGTCCTTAAATTGTCACTTTACTGTCATCTGGGGACACCCCCAAAATCATGTGGGGACCCCCCTGGGGTTCCCGGCCCACAGGTTGAGAACCCCTGCCCTATTTGATCGTACTACAGCTTTTTTTTTGTTTGCTTGTAGATCTGCTACTTTTGTTGTTTTTTTTAATCCATTTGAATCCTGAAAAGTAACCGTTTTGGACATATGAGGTTTCAGTCCGACAGAGACGATATGCACTAGATCAGGGGTCTTCAACAGGGGGTCCGGGACCCCTAGGGGGTCCTCAGAGCTACTATAGGGGGTCCGCCAAATCATTGTGTGATAGGATTTAGTTTTTTTACATTAAACACTTGAACCCTAGAATTCCTTTTCTGAGGGGAACGAACATAAGCCGAAAATAGCAGATCTACAAGCTCTCAACGCCTCGCGCTGCGAGGCGTTGAGAGCTTGTAGATCGGCTATTTTTGGCAAAGAGGCTATAGGTGTAGAGGGAAAAAATAGCAGACTAAGTAAAAAAAAATCCGAAACACAATTTTGTACAATTTAGAGTAGGGGGTCCCTGCTTCATCCTTGGCCTGAAAACGTTGAAGACTCCTGCACTAGATGTAGGGTCTTCTGATTTGCTTTGCAACGCTCATGCAAGAGAGAGAGGGACCCCCCCCAGGGGGTCCTTGGATGGGGGGTTCCAGGAGGTCACTAGCTAAAATGAGATATACTGTAGTTGAAACACTTTAGCCCTGTTTTATATTTCGGCTATAACAAAATATCCCCCCCCCCCAAAAAAAAGAACAATCTGCAAGCTTGTAGAGCTTGTAGATAAGTAGATTGGATATATATTTTTGAGAGTTCTCGACCAAATTTCTCTCATGGGGGTCCCTGGCACAAAGTCCTTTCAGATGGGGGTCCGCGCACAAATACATTATGAATTGACATGAAAATGTTTGAGAACCATTGCCGTACACAACGTACTGTAGGCTACACATCGGGCTCTTTCAGCACAAATTCATACAATCATATTTTTTCCGGCCTGGGCCGCTGGCGGTCCAGGCACCTAAGCTACAATGTAGCCTGCCAGCGTATCGTGGGTTCAAGTCCCGATCCTGGCGGCCTTTGCTGCGTGTCACTCCCCATTTCCTGCCAGCCTAATGTCCTATCCGTCATAAAAAGCTCATAAATACATCTTAAAAAATAATAACAATAATTTAAAAAACATAATCTTTCATGTGTTTGTGGGCCCGTGGTGCTAGGGTTTGTTCCCTTTAACCATTGCTATTTAAACATATATATAATTATGGCATTCATGATTATTTTTGATGAACACAAACTCAATTGTACATACAGTATTGCATACATATTGTAGTGGTTCTCAAAGTGTGGTCCAGGGACCCTCAGGTTTTCCTTTCCTACCGTTTGAAACCCTAGTGTGACTGCTCATACTGTAACTCTATGGCCTGCTCTAATTGGCTCCGATATTGGCTCCGATATCGTATCGGTACTTCCGGACTTCAGGGTGCTTCAAACGCCACGGAGCAGCATTCATTTAAACTAATAGCTGGGGGGCAGTCCGGCCTCTAGATATATTATGATGCCAACCCCCCTATCCACTTAGGCAGCGTTTGTTCGTTCATCCAACAGTTTGCTGAGTAAACATCTGTCCATTGGTGTCATTGTCGTTGTTGTTGTTGTTGTTGTTGTTAACCTGACGTTCAGATGTGCGTTCAGAAGGTGGAGCACAACAACCCCTCCTGAACGTTAACGCTAATCTCTTCCTGCTAATTAAACGGTGCAGCCGACCAGGGAGACACAGGCTGGATGCAAATAGGCAGCGCAGCTCGTTCACCGTAATGCTCTAATGAGGGTAATTTGATAAAATCTGTTCCAGTTGTTAGACATAATTGTGTGTTTCCTTGATCTCTCCTTTTCCCTCCTGTGTGCTTAAAACATGTCCAAAAGACGACATGCTGGGAGAGAAGGGTGCGCGTATCAAGCACACACACACCCCCCTCCCCGTACCCCCACCCACCTCCGACATCCCCCTGTCCCACCCTACCCCCCCGTACACACACACACACACACACACACACACACACACACACACACACACACACACACACAACACACACGCACACACACAAACACACACACGCACACACGCACATCTGTACCTGTCAGTGGAATTATGCAAAAGAGAGAGAAAAAAACTAAAACACATCTAAAACGGCACCGGCGGCGGCTAATAGCATATAATGAATATCAACAAAAAAATTGCGAAGTGATTTCTGGAGGGAAAACAGCTTTTTTACGCGTCTGACACCGAGCGCATTAATCCACATGTCAGTCGTCCATAAAAGGTTTGCGTGCGGCCGTAAAGGAAGGCACTTGGCAGTAAAAAAAAAGGTAAC
Organism: Gymnoscopelus microlampas; assembly: GCF_963454915.1. Taxonomy (NCBI): domain Eukaryota; kingdom Metazoa; phylum Chordata; class Actinopteri; order Myctophiformes; family Myctophidae; genus Gymnoscopelus; species Gymnoscopelus microlampas. The sequence goes on along the minus strand of NC_139954.1, from coordinate 44,637,347 downwards.
AGCGTGGGTCGTGAAGCTTACTCGCATGCAACTTCGTTGCTGTCGGGGAGAAACCTCTTATCTCCATATTTGTAACTTTTTGTGTTTTTTCGTAAATGAAGGCCCTACTTGATCATACTAGTGTCACACAAAAGCATCAAAAGTAGCAGATCCACAAACTTAAAACGCGGCACGAAGCGACGCGTTTTGAGCTTGTAGATCTGCTATTTTTTGCATTTGAATCCTGAAAAGTAACAGTTTTGGACATACAAGGTTTCCACCTGACAGAGTTAAGGGTTAACCTAATTCTTGTGGTAGCAGCAGACTGACGTGAACATGTTTATGTATTTATGCAGGAGCTCAAATCAATACGGCAGATTATCCCCGTCTATGAAGGACTTCTGTACAGAAAGAGACACTATATCAACAAGACATTATCACGTTCTGGCTTGATGAAGAGATTTGCATGTGCGTGTGCGTGTGTGTGTGTGTGTGTGTGTGTGTGTGTGTGTGTGTGTGTGTGTGTGTGTGCGTGTGTGTGTGTGTGTGTGTGTGTGTGTGTGTGTGTGTGTGTGTGCGTGTGTGTGCGTGTGTGTGTGTGTGTGTGTGTGTGTCTTTCTTTGTGTAAACATACTGCATACAAACATATCATCGCTGTCAGGTGGAAACCTCATACTGTATCTCCGTATTTCTACTTTTTATGTTAATTTGTTTAATTAACGCCCTATATACTTCACATCATACAAGAGCGCTGCACAAAAGTAGTGCAAATAGCAGATCTGCAAGCTCACAAATGCCTCGCGACGCGAGGCATTTGCGAGCTTGCAGATCGGCTATTTGCACTATTTCTAAAATAATAATTAAAAAAGTAACGGTTTTGGGCTTACGAGTTTTCCACCCGACTACGACGATGTGTAAAGAGAAAGCATGCCGTGTGCGTGTGTGTGCGTGTGTGTGTGTGTGTGTGTGTGTGTGTGTGTGTGTGTGTGTGTGTGTGTGTGTGTGTGTGTGTGTGTGTGTGTGTGTGTGTGCGTGTGTGTGTGTGTGTGTGTGTGTGTGCGTGTGTGTGTGTGTGTGTGTGTGTGCGTGTACGCGTGTACGTGTGCGTGTCTGTGTCTGTGTACGTATACGTGTGTAACTAGAACATCTAAAGGAACGGAGGAGGGAGGCATCATGTGATGTTTCCTCCACTGTGTGTCTCCGTTCCTGGGGATGGAAGGCTTTGAAGTGGGTGACAGGCAGGCAGCCTGGGGGCTTGTGTCAGAGGAGGAGGAGGAGATACAGAGCCTATGCAAAACAAAAAGACATTACATTACATAAGCACTTAGCTACATGAATATTCCTCAAATACCTGGCATTAGGGTGGGGGGGGGGGGTGGGGGGGGGGGGTGGGGGGTGGGCCCTAATCTGCTTACAGAGACATTACCGGATGGATGCCACGCGCGCTTTGCCTCTGTGACAGGTGTCTCGGTATTAGGCGCCGTCTGTGCGCGTCTGATTTGTAGTTCGCTGTTGTTGCTGCCGCGCCGGTGTGTCCAGCAGCACAGTGGTGGGAAAAAAGTACTCACATTTGAAATACTCAAATACTCTTAAGTAAAAAGTCCGGTATTAAAAATGTTGTAAAAGTATTGGTATCAAAATGTACTTAAAAGTACCAAAAGTAAAAGTTCTCGTTGTGCAGAATGTCGCATTTCACAAGTTCAAAATGTATAACAAATGTTTTGAAAATAGCAGATCTACAAGCTTGTAGATCGGCTGTTTTCAAATGGACGAAATATATATATAGGTCTGAAATGGTTAATCTATGGTTTGTGATAATAATCTAAATCTACAAAGTTACTAGTAACTAAAGCTGTGAAATAATTGTAGTGGAGTAAAAGTACAATATTTGCCTCTGAGATGCAGTGGAGTAGAAGTAAAAGTACTGAAAATGGGAAATACTCCAGTAAAGTAAACATTCTTGAAAAGTGTACTTGAGTAAATGTCCTTAGTTACTTTACACCACCGGTCCTGCGTTGCGAAAACAGACGATCTATAAGCGCTTCTAGATCAGCGAAAGATTATGGAGGCTGTGATGATGGTACACTGATATTGAAAAGGAGAATCAGAGAGAGAGAGAGAAAGAGAGAGAGAGAGAGAGAGAGAGAGAGAGAGAGAAGCTGGCAGTGGTGGAAGACGTACTCAGATATTTTACTTAAGTAAAAGTAGCAATACCACAACATATAAATACTCTGTTACAAGTAAAAGGCCATGTGTTCAAAATGTTACTTGAGTAAAAGTACAAAAGTATTGGCATAAAAATATACTTAAAGTACCAAAAGTAAAAGTACAAAATGTCAAGCACGCCTCGCGACGTGTTGTGAGCTTGTAGATCGGCTATTTTCAAATATCCTAGGAATAAAATGGGGCTAAAGTGGTTAATTCATATTTTATAATATAATAAATGATATCTGCAAACCGTGCAAAGTCACTAGTAACTAAAGTTTTCAAATAATTGTAGTGGAGTAAAAGTATAATATTTGCCTCTGAGATGCAGTGGAGTAGAAGTAAAAGTATTGAAAATTGGAAATGCTCCAGTAAAGTAAAAAATACCTCAAATTGTACTTAAGTACAGTACTTGAGTAAATGTACTTTACACCACTGGAAGCTGGTGTGTGTGTGTGTGTGTGTGTGTGTGTGTGTGTGTGTGTGTGTGTGTGTGTGTGTGTGTGTGTGTGTGTGTGTGTGTGTGTGTGTGTGTGTGTGTGTGTGTGTGTGTGTGTGTGTGTGTGTGCGCGCGTGTGCGTGCGTGTGTGTGTGTGAGTGAGTGAGTGGGGTTGTAATCTGGAGAGATATTCAGAGAGATACCGGGAAAGGTGGACAATAAAGCCCACACACTTCCGCAACACCGCACCACCAATGCCGCGCTGCGACCTACTCCATAAAAGTGATATATTGCCTGTGTGCTTATATGCTTGACAATTGACCACCATGTGATGCTAAATGGAAATTCCCCCTGTTGGGAAAGGCTCCACAGTAAAGACCATAGTAGTACCTACATAGAGAGACTGTGTTTTGGTCACAAGGTCATAACGCGTGTTCCTGAAAGGGTTTCAGCAAACACACCAGAGGAGTGTCTTCATGGTGTTGATGTGACAGGGTACAATTAAGGAGGAACTGTGTCATATGTTTTCTTCAATTGTATGCGACACAAAACAACAAAGAAGACAATATACAGTATATACACAGTATATATATAGAGCAAGTTGTGCTTTATGGCCATGGTTCTCAAAGTGGGGTCCGGGGACCCCCAGGGGTCCTTGAGGGAGTTCCAGGGGGTCCCCAGCTAAATAATAGGTAGTTATGAACCAAATGGACCCATATGGGTCTGTAACTCTGAGTGTGTACAAATGGAACCAAATGGACCCGTAAGGGTCCATTTGGTTCCATTTGTACACACTCAGAGTTAAATTAACATTGATTTTACAACATAAATTGGGGTCCCAGAGATAGAAATGACACTAAATGAGGGTCCGTAGCCTGATGCATGTCTAACTATTATGGGGGTCCCTGGTAAATCTTTTCAAATGGGGGTCCACGGGCTAATAAGTGTCAATTTGGGGGTCCTTGACATGAAAAAGTTTGAGAACCACTGCTTTATGGGAATAAATAATAGTACATGTTTAATACTGTAATACTGTTATGGGGACTACGGATGGATTTAGCATTCTTGCATGTGTATGTGTGGTGTTCATTAATATGTGCTGCCCTTTACAAATAAACATATAAATAATGTTAATTAATGATTTTTTTTCTTTGTTTGTTTGTTTGTTTCTTTACACATTATCTCTGCTATTAATCCATTTAGGGCGGGGACCCCTATTTGTAACTATACCTTTCAAGACAGGAACCCCATTTGGGGTTGTTGTTGCTATGTACAGTATATAGCAACATCATTTTTTTTTGTAAGTTTTGAATAAATATTTGAAGTCACCTTTGGCTCCGTACTTGGTCTGCTCTTTTTCCCCTCTACACCAAACCTCTTGGCCGAAAATAGCCAACTTTATTGTCACATCACAGGTTTACAGGTAAAACGTTTGTACGTTGCTCCATCGTTTTTGTTATTTCCATAATAAAAAAAAAGGAAGAAGAAGAAGGGGGGGGGGGGCAGGGGGAAGAGAGATCACACAATAAGAAGCAAACAAATGATCTAGATATTTACACATAGTACCTGAGTGTGTGAGCATACAGTAGCAGCAGGCTAAGCTATTCTCTGCAAACGTTGTGAGGGTAAAAAAAACAAAAGAAAACAGTTTGTGTCACACAAAGATTTGGCGGCTCCTCTGCAGTAGCTCTGAGGACCCCCTAGCGGTCCCCGGACCCCCTGTTGAAGACCCATATGTTGTAAGAACCGGATCATATTTTGAGCACGCACTTGTCTGTATACACTGGCCTATTGTGACCAATTTACCGGGGTCATCCGTAGGGCTAACTTCTGTTTCCCAGAGTCCCATACAGGGGTTTATTTCCATGTGTCCCTGTAAGTAATTAAAGTTCCAGATGTACACAGACACTAAATAGGTCACTTTCCCCCTGTGCCACGTGCTCTGGTATATATAGTAGTCTAGTTGTGGTACAAAACGCCTGCCTGTTTCCCTTATCCACGAGTCAATTTTATCCTGCCAATTACTGTAGCTACTACAGAAAATCAGTGCTGGAAGAAGTACTCACATATTTTACTTGAGTGAAAGTACCAATACCACAGTATAAACCTACTCTGGTAAAAGGCCTGTTTTCAAAATGTCACTTGAGTAAAAGTACAAAAGTATTGCCATCAAAATATACTGAAAGTACCAAAAGTAAAAGTACTAAAATGTTTGAAAATAGCAGATCTACAAGCTCACAACGCGTCGCGATGCGACACGTTGTGAGCTTGTAGATCTGCTATTTTCAAATAGCCTAGGTATAAAATAGGGCTAAAGTGGTTAATGTATGTCTAAAAATATAATAATTGATATCTGCAAAGTAGTAACTAAAGTTTTCAAATAATTGTGGTGGAGTAAAAGTACAATATTTGCCTCTGAGATGTAGTGGAGTTGAAGTAAAAGTATTGAAAATTGGAAATTCTCAAGTAAAGTACAAATACCTCACTTAAGTACAGTACTTGAGTGCATGTACTTAGTTACTTTCCACCACTGCAGAAAATCCAAACATGGAGAATACAGTTAAATGACGCTGTAGACATGACGTCCTGGAACAATGGGCTGCTGAACATTTTAACTTAACAAGCCAGCTGATGTACTGTATGTATGCTGGTGACATTCTGCGGGACGCGCCGCAGTGTTTTGGTCCTAAACTCAAACGTCCCTCAAGTGTGGGGGGGGGGGGCCTCATCGAGCACCAAAAATAGACGATCTACAAGCTCACAACACGTCGCGTACGCGTGTTGTGATCGTCTAATTTTTTGGGTGCGCGACACCCCAGCACACAACTAAGTATAGTCTCACAGTGGAAATCAAACGGCTATTTGAAGGCTTTTGTGCGACAGTGGTTGACAATACAGCCAGACAAAACATCCCAGCCCTCAGCAGCCCTGTGGGGTTTTTTAACTCTGTAATCTTCCACAGTAGCATTTCCAGTGCAAGTGCAAGGGACCCTTTTTAAGTGGTGGTAAAAGTACTCAAATGCTTTACTTAAGGACTTAAAGTACCAAAAGTAGAAAGTACGCGTTAAGCAGAATGTCCCAAGTTCTCTGAAAAAAATATTTTGAAAATAGCCGATCTACAAGCTCACACTCGCGACGCATTGTGAGCTTGTAGATCGGCTATTTTCAAATGGCCAAAATGCATAGGGCTTAAGTGGTTACTACAGTATATGTTTTGTAATAATAATCGAAATCTACAAAGTAACTAGTAACTAAAGTTTTCAAATAATTGTAGCGGAGTAAAAAGTACAATATTTGCCTCTGAGATGTAGTGGAGTAGAATTTAAAGTATAGAACATTTCAAAAACTCCAGTACAGTAAGAGTACCTCAAATGTGTACTTAAGTACAGTACTTGAGTGAATGTACTTAAATGTTACTTTCCACCACTACCCTTTTTAGTATGGTAATAATCTGTTGTGGCCACCAGTGCTATCTGTCCTGTTTTAGCTCGGTATTTCTCCAGGGGGGGGCCTGGCCCTGCCGTGTCTGGGGTGTGTGCTCTCTATTGCTGGGGCAGAGTGCCATCCCCTGGGGGGTGAGGTGGAGGATCAGGGCCCCTCAGTGTCTCGTCTCTCTAGAACAAGGGAGAAGGCCCACCCAGCGAACAGGGCGGACATTGATGGCCTCTATCTGAACGGGGCGCACATCTGGGGCCGAGCCCTCAACAAGCGGCCCACTGTGTCCGCCAGTATCCCCCCTTTCTTTCGCTTTATGAAATCAAACGCAACATTCATAACCACGGGCCCTGTGGTTCCTCCTCTGTCCCCGTCTTACTCCTTTTCACAACCAAATCGCCCTCCTCCTCCTCGGGGGGGGGGGGGCAAAAAAAAGGAGAGGATCAAATCATTATCTGTTCGCTGTTGAAAAACACGTTTGTCTCCTTCAGACCTTTTTTTTTTTTCTTCCTTCTCTCTCTCTCTCTCTCTCGCTCTCTTTGCCCTTCTCATCAAGTGTATACGGGTAAATGACAACGAGGAGGCTGTTTAACGCATTGAGACCGGGAACGCATCTGTGCCATTAAAAAAAAAAAATGCTATTCAAAAATAGCAGATCTACAAGCTCATAGCACTCGGTGGCGCGCTATGAACTTGTAGATCTGCTATTTTTTGAAAAGTCTCGGACATTTGTGCAAATATTTGAATATAAATATATATTTTTTAAAAAGGGAATATTTTTGCCTCAAATCTTTGCTTCTAGGGGTCCCTATTACAACATATTTTGAGATGGGGTGGGGGTCGGCGGACAAATAATACATGCAGTATCATTTTGGGAAACTTTGACATAAAAAAGTTTGAGAACCACTGATATATAGCAACATACGTTTATTTATTTAAACGTAGGATTTAGAAGACATGTGTAGAATCCCCAGAAGCAAAGATTTGAGTTAATAATGTTCGCTTAAAAAAAAGATATATATTCAAACTAAAGATTTCACAATTATTAAAAAAAAAAAAAAAAGATCTACAAGCTCATGAGCATTATGAGCTTGTAGATCTACTATTTTTGAATAGCCAAATAAATTAAAAAAAAAATGACACAGATGCGTTCCCCGGTCTTAATGGGTTAAGCAACAGGAGAGCCGCGGGGTATAACAACCCAGTTTCCTGTGATGAGGGCCTGACTGACTCTGACTGTGGGCTGTGGTGATAGAATAAGGCGGCTGCTTGCTGCTTGCCTCGTATACAATGGAGGTGTCCTCACGCTCGGGGACTGAATGGGTTCACTGCTGCCCGGGGCACAGCCAGGAGTTTGTCCTCACGCTCACATCAGGTGCAAAACCGCTCGACGGGAAACAACGAACAATGAATAAATGATTCTTAGTTATCAGCGTCGCATCCCTTCACCACCCACTACCCTTCACAAAACCTCCTTTCTGCTGCTGCTTATTCTATGGATTATGTATGCATGCTTGACTCCTTTTTGCCCATTTTGATCGGACATTGCTGCTTTGATTCCATGTTTCTGCAATAACCTGCGATTTTTTTTTGCAGTGGTGGAACAAGTGCTCAATTGTTTTGTAGAAATAATATGTTACAATTAAAAGTGCGGAATTAATCATTTACTTGAATCAAAGTACAAAAGTATTGGCATCAAAATGTACTTCAAGTTCTAAAAGTAAAAGTACTCATTATGCAGAATGTTCCATTTCACAAGTTTTCAAATGTATAAAAGTCTTTTGAAAATAGCAGAAAATTGGATATACTCAAGTAAATTACAAGTATCTCAAAAAGTAAATGTACTTTGTTACTTTCCACCAGTGCATTTTTGGAAAATGTACACTGTCCGTTAATGCACATGTCCAAGACAAGATCCTCAACCTAATGTATATTCTTCATTGTACTTTATTACTAGGCCTATATGTTATTATTAAAGGATTAGCTTTAATATATCATGTTAGATTGTAGCAGTAACAGTCTCAACAGCATTTCACTTGTATACAGTAAGTTAGTGACAAATAAAACCTGATTCTTCTCGATTCTTTCATGGGTCTCACCAATCAAATTGTTTCTTAAAAGTTCCAGTCCGCAACTTGTCTTGTGATTAAACGTCATTTTGACCAACATAATCGACACAAGTACGATGGTTGTAGTTGGTCTATACCTGCTGTGTGGTCACTGCTAGTTGACAAGAGGTCATTGCATGAAGGTCAAAGCTCAATTCATCCTCTACCACTAGGCTTTCTGTTAACAAATAAGAAATTGCAAAAAAATTGCTGATTCACAAGCTCACAACTCGTTACGATGTGACGGGTTGTGAGCTTGTAGATCGGATATCTTCACTATTTCTCATACAACAAAGTAAATAGGCTTTCTGTTATACAGTTAACAAATAAAAAATTGCAAAAAATAGCTGATTTACGAGCTCACAACTCGTTACGATGTGATGGGTTGTGAGCTTGTAGATCAGATATCTTCACAATTCCTCACAAGACGAAATATCTAAGGCTTTAGTTTCCAGTGTGAACGGTTATTGTGTCAAATTCACTTATTTTCTTTTTTAAACCGAAAAAAAATAATTCCCTCAAACTTTCGTTTTCCAAACCCACAAAAGTTTCAAAGCGTTTCGCTTGGGCGGCCTAGATGAGAGGTCAAGCGGTTCCTAGCTATGGGGCAAGCGTTGAGAGCAAGGAGAAGAAACATGTAAGGGTCATTTAATGCTCCATAGGAGAGGGGCCGCCCGCACGCTGAGAGGAGAGAGAGAGAGAGAGAGAGAAGCTCCGGCTAGCAGCTAATGGCTTTGGACTTGAGCCTCGCCTGGGGTCGCCCAGTGGAGGCAAATGTTCATCTACATCACTGCTTCTCAAATTCTTTTAATTTCAAAAAAGGACCACAAACAACAGAAAAGGCTCGCACACATCACTGACAGACCAACGTTGAGGCTCTTTGGGATGCAATAAAAAAAATGTATAGTGGAATCTTTTAATAACAAAAGTGCAAAAAAGTGACACAGCGAGTGCTGGCCTCGAGATCGCACCTGTCTTTAGCCTTATTATTAAGCCTCGAGTTTAGAGCACAATCTTTTCTATTTGTATTCATTTCAAAGGAAGCCCATAACAGACCTGTAAGGGGTCCATTTGGAACAACCCCCCCCCCCCCCCCCCCACCCCCCCGAAGGAACCCTGAGGGTCCCTGGTCCACTTTGAGAAGCACGGCGCTAGGGGGCTGCCGTTGTTTTTTGTCAAACCTAATGAAAGCTTCGTTTCATAGTTTTATTTTTGACACGGCAGTCCGTCAGAATGCATTTAACGGTTGGCCAAAGAGATTACACAAATACATTTTATAATATCAAATATAATCTTTGGCCTTCTGTGTTGTCGCCGGCATCGTTCCTTGTCTGTCCTGGCTACATGATTTTCATGCTCATTCACAAAAAACGAAAAAAGAAGAAAAAAAAAGAATATCCTTTAGCCCATTAAGACCTGGAACTGTGTCATTTTTTCATTTGAGCTAAAAAGCATTATTTTACACTTTGGGCTATTCAAAAATAGCAGATCTACAAGCTCATAGCGCGGCACCGAGTGCCGCGCTACGAGCTTGTAGATCTGCTATTTTTTTTAAATCGTGAAAATGTGTGCAAATCTTTGAATATATATATTGTTTAAGCGAACCTTTTTAACTCAAATATTTGCTTCAGGGGGGGGTCCCTGGAACAAAATATTTTGATGGGGGTCCGCGGCCAAATACATATAATTTTGGGGGTCCTTGACATGAAAAAGATTGAGCACCACTGATATAGAAATATAAGTTTTTCAGAAAACTGTTGAGATTTAGGAGACGTGTAGAATCGGCTTCAGGTCTCAATGGGTTAGAGAGCTTTTTTTTATTCCCCCGGTGCCAGAAAGGACAAGGTCCCTCAACTCAAGCCGCGGCAAACAAACCAATAAAAGCAGAGCCTCATCGCCTGATTTATAGGTCACTTTTTCTAAGCGACGACGTACAACCTTAAACAGTGAGCTTCTTTAAGCCCTTTCGCCCCCTGAAGCACGTTCCTTACAGCGTCCGCATTGATATACGTTGTCACTTGTCCCTCGTCCCTGCCCCGCGCAGCTGTGACCAGCGGCCACCAAACAGTGGCCGTCTCTCTCCTCTGTCCCACAATGCCATGTTTGTGGACCGCCAGGCGCCTCCCTGCTCCGATGGTGCCCCGTTGATCCTGGAGGAGGGCTGGGTAAGAAGTGTGGCTCCGTGGCCGTGGGAGGGGCGGGAGGTGGCGAGGGCGAGGGGCGAGGACTAACCCATTGAGACCTGAAGCCGATTCCACGTGTCTCCTAAATCTCAGTTTTCTGAAAAACGTATGTTTCTATATCAGTGGTGCTCAAACTTTTTCATGTCAAGGACCCCCAAAATGATATGTATTTGGCCGCGGACCCCCATCAAAATATTTTGTTCCAGGGACACCCCAGAAGCAAAGATTTGAGTTAAAAATGTTTGCTTTAAAAGTATTTATATTCAAAGATTTGCACACATTTTCACGATTTTTCAAAAATAGCAGATCTACACGCTCGTAGCGCGGCACTCGGTGCCGCGCTATGAGCTTGTGGATCTGCTATTTTTGAATAGCCCAAAGTGTAAAATAATGCTTTTTAGCTCAAATCTAAAAATGACACAGTTCCATGTCTTAAAGGGTTAAATGAGGACGCTTGTTCCAATCGGTCAGGTATGGGGGCTTGGCGTGAGCCCTCCCCTTGCCCTGGCCGCACGCACGCATGCCCGCCCGCCCGCCCAGTCCTGAAGGGCGAGTAAGCGGCCATAGTAGGCACCTGCCCAGTGCAGATGGCAGCAGACATGACCAGGCATGCCTGGCGTCTCTGCGAACGCCATCTGTCCCAGCTATGGAGTGGTCAGAATGGCAGGTGTCTCCTTGGCGAGCGCCCGCGATGAGCGCTGGCGCCCGAGCACGTTCACGGATCACGTTCTGTTGTCTCGCGCTGCGGATCTTTTTTCGACGGTTTCAATCTGTGATGAAGAACCAAAGTTCCTGCGTGTTAGATCTGCCGTGTTATCCACAGAGATAATCTTTTTCTTGTTATCGTTGTTTGTAACCACGTGTTTATGCATTTGGTCTCTGTCGGGTGTGGATACCTCCTAAATACAAAACTGTCACTTTCAGGATTCAAATTCAGAAACGGCAAAAGTAGCAGATCTACAAGCTCGAAACCGAGCTTGACGATTTGCTTCTTGTGATGCTTTTGTGTGACGCTGTAGTATGATCAAGTAAGATGTCAATGTATGAAAAAGCACAAAACAATTGAATATGGAGAGGTTTCTGCCTGACAGCAACGGTATATTATTTAAATATAAGCAGAGCTCTGTCTGCACAGCAGGATCCTCTCAGAGTGTAAACGTTGACCTTTATAGGACCACTAAGTTAAATTAACACTGAGGATTTCCCTGTGTTGACTGCACTAGGGGTGCAACAGTTAGTGGAACTAATCGATTTAAATGATTATACAAAACAAAATACAATTATCGATTTTGAAACTCTTTCTAAAATTGCAATTGCAGATCTACAACCTCACAGAACATCGATGCGACACGACGTGAGCTTCCATATCTGCTGTTTCTGAGTGACACCATGGTTCCACAAAGTATAAAATAGTGCTCATGTGATCAATGAGACGAATCAATTAAGTCGAATATGAACAAACTCTATTGATTATTTTTTTACTTCAATTTGTTGATACATTGTGTATATGCAGATTTATTTTACTCTATTATTAGTATTATCCTATTGTCTTTTTGCTCTTGAGCAGTTGTGGAAAGTAACTACAGTAAGTGCAAGTACTCAAGTACTGTACTTAAGTACAATTTTGAGGTACTTTTACTTTACTGGAGTATTCCCAATTGTCTGTACTTTTACTTCTACTCCACTACATCTCAGAGGAAAATATTATACTTTTACTCCGCTACAATTAATTGAAAACTGTAGTTACTAGTTACTTTGTAGATTTTGATTATTATTACAAAACATACATTACCCACTTCAGCCCTATATACATTGTGGCCATTTGAAAATAGCAGATCTACAAGCTCACAATGTGTCGCGATGCGACAAATTGTGGGCTTATATATCTGCTATTTTCAAAAGATTTTTATACATTTGAACACTTGTGAAATGGGGACATTCTGCATAATGAGTACCTTCTACGTTTGGTACTTTAAGTACAGTTTGATACCAACGCTTTTGTACTTTTACTGAAGCACATTTGTAATTCATTACATTTACATTACATTCAGTCATTTAGCAGACGCTTTTATCCAAAGCGACTTACAATAAGTGCATTCAACATAGGTAGGGAACGAAAACTACTAATCACCAGAAGTCTTATGTGTATTTCCTGCAAAAACAAGCAACCAAGAGTATACCTAGCACCAAGGTAAAAGTGCTATATATCAGCTACCTACTTTCTTAAACAGATGAGACAAAATAGCAAAATCAAATGAGCACGAGCTAATACAAAAAGTGTATCGACTAAACAAGATCCAATAAAACAGTACAACAATAAAACAAGAGTACGTACAACTAGTTAACAAGTAAGCCAGACAAAGAGGAAGAAGGGTAATTCCAGAGTATTTCTACATTACAGTATTGATACTTTTACTTAATTAAAAGTTTTTTTTTTACTTTTTCCATCACTTCTCTTGAGCTAGCTTCCTCGTCTTTAATTACCATTACATACGCAGCTGCAATATCTGAAGGAAGTCGGAAAAAAACAGGTTTTACTCTCATGTTCCTGTACAAAAGCCGTAAGAATAAAGACGAGCCTTGAACCGTGACCCTTGACCTTTGATATATACCTTATATAAAAAAAAAATGCACTGCAATATTATTCGATTAATCCAAAAAAAGTAATCGTGAAAGAATAATCTAGAAAATAATTGATAGTTGCAGCCGTGGTTGTCTGTAGAAGCTGGCTAAAAAAATGGAGAAATTGTCTTTGAGGGGGGGGGGGGGGGGGGGGCTTATCCATCATCGTATTGTTCGCCAATCCCCCAAGCCAAGCTTAGCAATTTTGTATCAAAACTGTAATTGAGGGGTTCAATATTGATTATTTCCAGGGTTCCACATACATTTCGCTCACTCCTAGCTGGGAGGGGAGCTCACGTTTCATGTTTCCTGACCACAGAGCTGCATGGGTTTGTTGACGTGATCATTTCATCTTTACTTCCTTCATAAGGGCTTTTAGGTTATTACACGGTAACAGAGGATGTCTGAGGGCACAAACAACCCCATGGCCACAGACGCACGCGCGCACGCACATGCACTACACACACACACTGCAGTGAGGAATCATCAACCCCCACACATCGCCTCACGTGTGTTGTTTGCATGCTTGCACACACATTGATACACAGATACTGACACACACACACGCAAGCGTGTGCGCGCACGCACGCAAGCGCACACACACACACACACACACACACACACACACACACACACACGTTTGTATTACTATACTTGGGAGGACATCAACATTTTAGGAAGCCAATTTTACAATTGATTTAAGATTTTTTTGGGTCATTTTTAACCGCAAGTCTAAAGCCGAAAAATAGCAGATCT
>NC_139954.1:44611120-44618620 GCF_963454915.1 Gymnoscopelus microlampas | reverse complement strand
CCCCTAGGGGGTCCTCAGAGTTACTACAGGGGGTCCGCCAATGTTTTGTGTGATATGATTTTTTTTTTTACCTTAACCACTTGAACCCTAGCATCCCTTTTCTCCCCCCCGGTCAGGTGACAAGAAGGTCAGTTGGCTCTCATGCATTGAAGGAGGCATGAGCTTGGCCCTGGCCTCCCTAGGCTGGTGGGGGGAGTGTAGTGCCCAGGATCACTTAGCAAATTGGCACCGGGTGAAAGTAAAAAATAACAATAAAAAAAAAACTTTTCTGAGGAGAACTTTAGCCAAAAATCGGCTATCGGCTATTTTTTGGCAAAGAGGTGTTTGGTGTAGAGGGAAAAAAGAGCAGACCAAGTACACCAAACAAGTTAAATCTGAAACACATTTTTTATAAAATATAGTGGGGGTCCCTGCTTCATCTCTCTCTCAGCTAGGGGGTGCTTGGCCTGAAAACGTTGAAGACCCCTGCTCTAACAAACTGTTTCAAACCGTTGTGCCAAACCGGATGCCCTGCAGTTGATTCGAACCCCTCGAATCAATGGTTTGCAAACTTGTTTAGCTCAAGACCCAAAGGAGAAATGAAATGTTTGCCCTAGACCCGCGGTGGGGGACAGGTGCTCTGGTGAGCACCTGTGTTGATTTTGTCGACTAAAACTATGACGAAAAATGTTTGTCGACTACCTTTTTTCACTGACGAAAAGTAAATAAAAACTAAGCTATGATGACTAAAACTAAGACTAAATATATTGACAATTTCATCAACAAATAAAAACTAGACTAAAATATTAGTGATGGACTAGTGGAGAAGAGATGCAGTAGAACTAAAAGACAAGTCATTTTATGTTTGGTTGCGCTCGGGTGTTGCGCTCTGAAAATAGCAGATCTACAAGCTCACAACGCATCTCAGCGCGACGCATTGTGAGCTTGTACTGTAGATCTGCAGATCAGTCTAAAATCAGCCATTGTGACGCCATCAAGGCACCGCCAAAATACCTTTTAGTTGACTAAATCAACTGTAGATTTAGTCGACTATAATCTTATGATATTTAGTCGACTAAAACCAGACAAAAACTAAAACATTTCTAAAATATGACTAAAACTAAACGGAATTGTATCATCTGATGGCCACTAATAGAAGGGTGCCGCTGAATTGCACATCAGCATTCTCGCTGTCACACTTCAAAGGTGAAAGCAGGGGGCCGCATGCACCGAGTGTATATTAACTATCTATAGAGAGAAATATTGATGCCAGAACTTAAGTATCAATATTTAATTATAAAGAGTGGGATGACTCATTACATGATATTGAGTGGGAAAAACTGCTGTAATTTTCAAAATATGCTAGTTATTATGACCCACGCTTGAACTAAACTTTTGAGCCAGCATACTTCTTCAAAAATGTCGGTCTCTGCAATCTGTGTCACACATAATATAATCAAATGTGGCTTTGAACTCAATGCAATTGTAATCTTACGACAGCCAGGCAAATACAAAATAAATAAAGAACTCAAACACCAAAAAAAGCTTTGTGTTTTCAAACTATTAAATTAAATGGGGGGGGACCTTGCTTTGGCGTGCGTTTATTTACGCCCGAGGTGACTAAGTATTTTCACGGTGGCATTCCGGGGGAGGTATGTATGTAGAATAGGAGAAGGTAAGAAAGAAATCTAACCCTGTAGACACAAAGACAGGTCCAAACAATAGAAGGTTTCAATTCATCAAAGATGCGTGATGAGAACCATACGGAGCTCGGGCCAAGCCGGCGATAAATATGCATAATTCATGCAACTCTCGCTATAAACCATTATATCTCAGGCGATAGGCCTGTGTAGTTGTCGTACTGTATAAGGTATCTATCTACTGCAATCTGTGCGATGGAGACACTGAGCTCAGGCATTTGATTTGACTAACCGTCGGGTCTTTCAGTGAGTGAGCTGATGGACCGCGTCCAAAAAACGCGAGAAAAAAGAAAGAATTTATAGGAAGGCATCTCAAAAAGAATCCCACACAGTGACATCAACATAATCTACGATACAGTCGAGATTCACCGCAATTTCTCTCCAGATTGTGCAAAGACGGTCTTGGCGTGCCGCCCCCGGTCTATTCCAGTGTAGAACCACAGAGTAAGTTAAGTACAGAATTCCTGGAATGTCCAACTATGATCATGTGTTAACCAGTTATGCCCCTTTTTTCTTTTATACTTGTTGTGCGACAAAGTGTAAAACAGGACCTACATAAGTGGTGTATAAAGATATAAAATACATATAATCTTTTCCATTATTAATTTCATCGGAAAGGTAATTGATAGAATAATCCCCCAGCCAGGGGACCTTGAGAAGGTTCCAGGGGGTCCCCAGGAAAAATGAGGAACAAGCCCTTAAGCCCTATTTTATAAGTTGGCAATAAAAAATGGAAAAATAAACATTTTTGACAAATATAGCAACATCTTGGTACATATTCCCTTACGGGGGTCCTTGGCACAAAGTCCCTATTAAATCAAATCCTTTCTGGCGGTCCTTGACATGAAAGTGTTTGAGAAACACTGTGTATAATGACAAACAGTAACACAATGTAACTGTCTGACACAACTGCATCGCACGCCAAGTATGTGCTAGTGCTCATGGTGATGCATCGTTGCTGTCGGACAGAAACCTCTTATCTCCATTTTTTTCCCCGTAGATTGACGCCCTACTTCATCATTTCATATTCCATCCTGATTGGCGAATTCCAAACATTGCTGGCCCCACAATAACCTACAGTACCTGACCTGGCGGAGACCTGTGCTCCGAGGAGCACTTGTTCTAGTTACTATTGTTGTCTTCTATATCAGTGGTTCTCAAACTTTTTCATGTCAAGGACCCCCAAATTGACACTTATTAGCCCGCGGACCCCCATTTCAAAAGATATGCCAGGGACCCCCCATAAGAGACGATTTTTACGGCTCTAGCAGTGATTCTCAACCATTTTGATTTCAAGGACCCCCAGTTTAACATTCATTAGAGTACGGACCCCCATTTAATGGCATTTATACCTCTGGGACCCCAATTCATATTGTATAATCAATGTTAATTTAACTCTGAGAGTGTACAAATGTTAGGGTCCATTTGGTTCCATTTGTACACTCTCAGAGTTACACACCCATAAGGGTCCATTTGGTTCCTGTCCATCATTTAGCTGGGGACCCCCTGGAACCCCCTCAAGTACCCCTGGGGGTCCCCGGACCCCACTTTGAGAACAAATGACCTACCTGACCTGGTGGAGACCTGTGCTCCAAGGAGCCATGCCACGCCAACATTTCTCTTCCTGTACCAGTATGAACAAACCCCTCTGGAAAAAAAAAGAAAAGAAAAAGAAAACCGGTTCTTATTCGGAGCATTTTTGCCTTTACGTTTTAACAGTTCATAATTTACACCAGATTATGCACTAGCCGCGTAATTACCCTATAATAAGCCGTAATTCAAACCGTTAAAAGGCCGGTGCATTATTGTACATTCCAAAAAGAAAGGGGGGTCAGGAAAACTCTCCCTAACGTGATTGTGACTAAAGACCATCCTCTGCTCCACAGGTGGGGTGACGACCTGGTGTTAAAAAAGAAAGGAAAAAAAAAAGATCAAAAGAAGTCCCGGAGCATAGCATTCTGGACTCAGATGTTTGCACAGCTGCGGATAGGAAACAAGGGGACACCCAAGCCCCCTTTTGTGTTTTCACTCTTACTAACTACCTTCTCACTTAGGTTGCCTCTCTCTCCCTCTCCCTCCCTCCGCCCCCGGACCCTTAAAGCCCCCCCCCCCGGGTTCGTACAGTGCTTCCTCACACAACGGTGTCGCGCGTCCGAAAATAGCCGACCTACAAGCTCACAATGCGTCGCTGACGCGACGCGTTGTGAGCTTGTAGGTCTGCTATTTCCGACTCCGCCATGCGGTCGGAGGCCTTTTTAAATGTACCTCCTCCGTGCATTAATTCCAAACGGGGCTCGCCGAGGAAGTGATACGCTCATTTGGAAAAGAGAGGGTCTTTCGACGTGGCCTTAAGCTAACAAAGCCGATACTTCTCGGGAAGGTCATTAACCGCGGCGGTCTCTTCATCTCCATAAAGTTCTCGTGCGCACGGCAATAATTGGACAAAGTCCACCCTCCCCCTCGGCCACGTTTCAAATGAATGCCGAAAATCACAGAGGAAGGGGAAGAGTTGTTATTCTTGCATATGAATGTGGAATATTCTCTGAATTGCAGGTTATCTGCTGAGAGAGAGAGAGTAGCAATTCATGTCTCTCACCTTCCAAACATTTGGAGCCCTTGGAGTTGGGATCTCACACGCTAGCTGTTTCAGGCTACGGTCATCCTTCCTGAAACAGCTCTATCACGGACTCTAACATCTTTCAACCTGGTGTTCTTCTATTGTCATTATAACTCAGTGGTTTTCAACCCTTTTCATATCAAGGCCATTATTTATTTGGCATTTGAGCCACGGAACCACCATTTGATGAGATTTAGACTCTCAGACCCAAAACTTTGAATATTTTGTTGTCGTTGGATGAGATTTTGTCCACAATTCCATGCTGTTGGTACCATAGGAGAGATATAGCAGGTCAACGTTGATCAAAAACAACAATTCTTCTACATTCTCTAATTGTGTAGATGTCTTGTAAATTAAGTAATGCAGATGTCCTATTCAATAACCGGGGAAGAAAACTGTTCTGAGGGTGAACATTTGGTGAAAATAGCAGATCTACAAGCTCACAACGCAATGCAGCTGGTTTTGTAACCCATTTTTTCTCCCATGCAGTGCCAATGCCTTAAGCTGTAATCCTGGGCGCTACTTTCCCTCTGCCAGCCTGGGGAGAGCACCGAACTGAGCTCATGCTTCCTTCGATGCATGAGGAGTGAGCAGGCCGCTTCTTAACACCCGACAGGGCGGAGTTTTCCCGGTAGGACGTAGTGCGCGGAAGGAACACGTTATTCCCATCAGGTGCCCCCGCTGACCAGGGGGAGGCAGTATAGACACCAGGTTTACTGCATGTTTTTGGTGAGGGTACCTACCCTAGGGCATTGGTTCTCAAAGTGGGGTCCGGGGACCCCCAGGGGTCCTTGAGGGAGTTCCAGGGGGTCCCCAGCTAAATGATAGATTAGGCAGCAAATGGACCCTTATGGGTCTGTAACTCTGAGAGTGTACAAATGGAACCAAATGGACCCTAACGGGTCCATTTGGTTCCATTTGTACACTCTCAGAGTTACATTGACATAGATTTTACAATATAAATTGCGGTCCAAGTGATAGAAATGCCATTAAATGGGGGTCCGTAGCCTCTAATGCATGTCAAACCGGGGGTCCTTGAAATTAAAATGGTTGAGAATCACTGCTAGAGAGCCCTAAAAACCTTCTCTTATTGGGGTCCCTGGCTTATCTTTTCAAATGGGGGTCCGCGGGGTAATAAGTGTCAATTAGGGGGTCCTTGACATGAAAAAAGTTTGAGAACCACTGCCCTAGGGGACACGGGGAGAACATGCAAACTCCAGACAGAAAGGCCCTTTCACCAACCCCAATGTATAGGGTTTAGGTGCTTGTACAGCAAGTCAGGGCGGGAGAAGAAGACGGTGTAACATTTGACTTCACAGCAGCAGTCTCAAACGCCAAGTAAATTTAGGTTTAAAAAAAATGAGGCCCTCTTCTCTTCTTCTCTCCTGGCTTCCCACTCCATCGCTTTGACGCAGGGCGGCCCGGCCGTACGGGAACCTTATGCGCGCTCAGTAAACAACTGTCACCGTGATCAAAGGCCCGGATTTACATCAGATCCTTACGATTAGGACTCCCACGGTAGGCCGGGCGGCAGAGGGCCTCTCCCCTGACACCCAGCGCCAGGGGAGAGAGAGAGCGCCAGGGGAGAGAGAGAGAGAGAGAGAGAGGCACCGTGGTTCTATCTACGATCTGCTCCGGGTTTTAACCCATTAAGACCGGGAACGCATCTGTGTCATTTTAAGATGTCCTTGGCTATTCAAAAGCTTGTAGATCTGTTTTTGTTTTTTTTATGTTTTTTTTTTTTTTTCAAATCTTTGAACATAATATATATATGTTTTTAAGCTTTTTAGCATTTTTACCAATCTCTCCGATCTGTGCTTCTGGCGGTCCCTGGAACAACATATTTTGAGATTGGGGTACGCGGCCAAATACATATTATTTTGGGGGTCCTTGACATGTTGTTGGAGCACCACTGATATTATAGCAAGATACTGTGAGGATTTAGATACAATATGCATTTGGCCGCGGACCCCCATCTCAAAATTATGTTCCAGGGACCCCCCCCCCCCCCCCAGAAGCAAAGATTTGAGTTAAAATGTTCGCTTTAAAAACATATATTTGCACAAATTTGCACAGATTTTTCAAAAAATATCAGATCTACAAGCTCATAGCGCGGCACTCGGTGCCGCGCTATGAGCTTGTAGATCTGATATTTTTGAATAGGCAAAGACATCTAAAAATGACACAGTTGCGTTCCCGGATTGAACGGGTTAAACTATAGTGCAAAAACACTGGCCCTCCGGGGGGGGCAGCGAGAGCAGGGGTCACCTGAGAGTCTGAGTCAAAGCGTTGTGTGGTTGCATGGACCCCCAATTACATCAAAAGCAACACAAAAAAAAAGGAGAAAGAAACAAGAGGGAACCTCCAGACTAAACTAGGAGTAAAAAAACTCAACGCTCCCCCCCCATAAAGACCGGGTTATACTCCAACAGCTGGTATGGTACATGGGGAAGTGAGGGAGGGAAGCAATAGCAGCCCTTAACTAGGAGCATATGGAGGAAATAGCAGGGCCAACGGGCCTGTTGAGAGGGGTCACGCTGTACCCAGAACCACCCACGGTCCCCGCTACACGCCACCTGCTAGCTGACCCTGCGCAGCCGC
Organism: Gymnoscopelus microlampas; assembly: GCF_963454915.1. Classification (NCBI taxonomy): domain Eukaryota; kingdom Metazoa; phylum Chordata; class Actinopteri; order Myctophiformes; family Myctophidae; genus Gymnoscopelus; species Gymnoscopelus microlampas. Next base: position 44,611,723 of record NC_139954.1, on the reverse strand, counting down.
GTTCTGTAGCACAGGTGCAGGCGGGGGCTACGATCACTGGGATTGTTTCTATTGTATTTATGATTATCCAAAGTCATGTGACAGGTAAGGACTTTAATGTCATGCTCAAAAGGACACTTCAACAGGAAAGTGGAGGTTTTCACTTTTAACTGGATACCTTTTCCTTTTGACTGATTGATTGTTTCATTGGATGGAAATGTAAACAGCGCGAGGTACAGTCAGACTTTAAAGGGATAGTTCACCCCCAACATGAGACACAGAGTCTCCTTTGTGTTTCCTACCGGAATCCCTGCTCGTCATCAAATGATTGGCTTAGGGAATGCGACAAAAAACTAAAAATATATCCATGAATTCAAGTCTCCATGGGGTGACCGACGCATTGTGAACTTGTAGATCGGCAATTTTCAAATGGCCGACATGTATAGGGCTGAAGTGGTTAATGTATGTTTTGTAATAATAATCAAAATCTACAAAGTAACTAATGACTAAAGTTTTCAAATAAATGTAGTGGAGTAAAAGTACAATATTTGGATCTGAGATGTAGAAGCAAAAGTAGTTGAATTAATTGGATATACTTAAAGTAAAGTACAAATACCTCAAAAT